>NW_028290806.1:0-67500 GCF_964205215.1 Stylophora pistillata | reverse complement strand
TCTAAGCTTAAGTTCACATGACAGATCAGGTGAGAGAAGATCAGACCAAGGCACTTGAAGAAAAAATCTGCCCACACTGGCTCTTTTACTGGTATAGAAAAAACCGAGGAGCCAAATTTTATGCAGCCAAACGGCGCAATACAATGCTCTAGATACTATGCTATAGATACTTGCATTTCATAGTACTACAATCTTTTTCATTTTCAGGAACATTTTCCTTAAGAATAACTTTATAAAATTAGGTAGGTGTAACTAGAGTTTGTGTCAAGAATATTTTTTTACTGACAACACAAGATGCTACGCACAAGAGCCCAGCCAGTGGCAGAGTGCATACGGATTGTTGAATCATTCGTTCTGTCTTTGATGCTCATGTTGTAGACTTATGGCAGCCTACTTTTAGATTATTCTAACAGTGAAGTGTAAGCTGAATGATGCAGAAAAGTTTACTCACTCAGGTAATTTAAATCTTGTAAATTAAGTGTGTAGAAGTGTTTAGGTCTTCTCGCACGAATTGTTCATGTTATTGTCACTTTTAAGACTCAGACACCCATTTCTCTGCAGTCGGGTATTCTGTAGCATATTTCCTTTCCATTTTTGGCTCCACAAAGGTATGTTTTGATCAAGTTTGGAATAAAAAAACCATCACCCTTCAAGGGACAGGATGCCATTTTGAACCTGTCCAAGTAGTTCGGCATACTCTTGCCTTTGTACCACCCCCCAAATATACATACACTGTGACTTTGAACAGGTAAACTTATTGGAGAGGGGAAGAAAAAGTGTTTAATCCAGGTTTAATGCATTAATTAATGTATAACAAAGTGAGTGAGTGATTTGTAATTGAAATTTGCCTCCAAACCCTAAACCCATAGCATGACTTATGTCATACCATGAGGTTAAAATGATGAACCGTAAAATTATCTGTTTACCAGCTGTTTTGCAGAAGAAACATCTGGACAGGTATCACACTCATGTTAGATGTGGATTCTCAAAAATCTGAGGTAAGTGGTGGTGTTCCCACTAAAAGAGATCTGTAGATTACGTTCAATTAAAATGATGAATAATTATACGAATTAAAGTTATTTCAAAATGCTTTTGCTCTAGAGCAGCCCACAACAAAGTCTATATGATTGTACATCTAACATATCAAATAACCTTACTACTCAATTTGTTCATGAATTTATTATAGCAACTTAATGAAGATCTGAGAACAAACAAACTTCAACTTGATGACAAAGGAGCTTTAATAGCATAGCACTGGAGGTTTGTACTCTGATAGTTGTAGGTTAACGACATTTAACCCTTTGCACCCCAAAATTAATTTTGGTATTCTCTGCATTCTTCTGTACTTTACTTACAGTATTGACAATCAGGACCTTCTTAATTTGGTGATTATTTCCTTTATTCTTATGCCTTCTATATCTTATTTAAATTAGAAACCAGTTACTCTATCTAAGGGGTTAAAGAGTTAAAACATAATATTTTATTGCTTTGTAAATAAAATCTTAAAATGTTGATTATGTACACAAACTGTGGTTGAGAATGAAATTCCAGTTAAGAGAAAAGATGCAGCAGCATGGGATTAGTAGAGTGTTACTTGTTACCAGTTATATCATCCCTTTAATTTTGAGTTTTATCTTCAGAAAGTAAGGAATAATTAACAACATAAGTTGTGTTGATTCCTCTCTTTGAGCAGAGTACTTCTTCTGGAGAATTGCTGCCATCAGCTCATGAACTGTCACCAATGGAAGAGTTCTTTGTCATGCCTCAGTTGGAGAAACTGTAAGTTACTAGTTTGTTTGTTAAGGTCCCTATTCTTCCTTCATTTAAATTTAATGCATGAAGTTTGATTCTAATGTGATCACTATTTTGAATTCATGATTTGCAGACCACCATTGTCCCTCGTGTCGGTTTGGATGTTCTCCAGGCAGACTTTGGGCAGATGCTGGATCCTAAGGCTGTGGAGCAGAAGGTAAATGGTTTCAAAAAAGGGTTTAATTCCTTTGGTTTAGTTCACTGTGAATCAGAGCTCAATTGTTTATTCTGTTTTCTGTGTTTAATTTATACAGACAGTAAACATCACAAATCATACAAAGGGAAAAATCACGTGCATGTGGATGAAAGGTGAAAACTTGTACTTTTTAGGTCATTAACAATTGTTGTTTGCCCATCTCTAGTTTGAGACCTATAATTTAAATTGTAAATAAATGTTACATTGTGATTTCTTCTTGTGTTATATTTTGCTCCTTTTTGTCTGATAGACACAACAAGGAATATTTTCTGTTTCCCCAGATGAAGCAGACATCCTCCCTCTAAAGACTGCATCATTCCGAATGACATTTAGACCAGTAAGTTATTTGATACTGTCAGTAAACACTGTCTATGCTTCTTTCATTCACTTGGACTTGGTTCATTTTTGCCTTTACTGTCTGATTCTGTTTACAGTTCAATTTGTAATTCTAATTTTTTTGTTAATAGAATGCTGCTAATCAGGTTTTTAGTGCTGACCTGGAGTGTTATACATTTTATAAGGTGAGGGATTTATTTCCTGTGCTGGTGTACCAGTTAAGAAGCCTAAATTTTTTCCAAGCTCATAACAACCATTTATTTATTTGTCATGAAATCATGCAAGGTTTCTGATTCAAATTGTTGATTTTGAGATAGCAAACTGCAGTTCTAGTTCAGTACCCATATAACTGATTTTCATTTGATAAATAGAATTTACTCCTTGTTTCCTTTGTACTTGCTTCAAACACTTCACACTTCAGCAATGGAAGTTATCACTCAGAATGAAGAAATGCATGTCCTTGCTATTACTTTTTATTGCAATTTTCCAGGGGATTATTCCCTTAAATACACACCCCCCTCCCTCCGCTTCTGTTGAGAAGGGGACACCCATGGTGTCACAATCAGAGGCTAGGAATTGTGGTAAAAAATCTTATTCTTTGTCAGGCAATTAACTTGAGAGTTCTGATAGTGTCATTAAGATGTTTTTTGACGTTTAATTCTCTGCCTATCAGGTGAAGTATGCCCTTGATATTGAGTCACACCAATAGTTATTATAATATTATTTGTATTTTGGAACAGAGTATGAGAGATTATCGACTGGTTGAAGTGTCCTCCCTGGTGTCTTTCGCTCAGTGCTACAGGTTTGTGCTGAAATTAACTTTAATAAGTAATTTGAACTGAACTCTGTTTATGGTTAGATTCAACGATACAGGGCTTTAGTTCTGTTTTTGTTTCCATATTCTGTTATTAGCTTAAGTGTTTTGATGTTACATCTAGAATTTTCATTGATGAAACATCAATGAATCCAAGTTCCTTGTTTCACCGAAAAAAATTGATTGGATTTTATTTTTAGGACTCACATTTGCAATGCGGACTGAATCATTTATCCCCAGAAGTCAATGGGATGTACAACAGCTGGTAAGTGATAATTTAGCCATTCACACCAAAGCTAAAACACACGTTAAAGCTGTTTTTTCAAGCATGGTTTGATATGTTTTCCCCATTGAAGATTCTCAAACTGATTATTCAGGTCAACCTAATTTTAAGAAAACATTTTGCTTGTGTAAATGGGACAAATGCTTCACTACACTACCCTTGTTAGAATAATGCTGTTCCTAAACTAATGGATAGAAACAGTTTTAGTCCACCATAATGTATTACTAGGTGGTGCCAGTATGATTGTATTCTGTTAGTTGACAAAGCATATGATTAGTAACTTGTTCCTTTTTTGGAATGTTTAGGTCTTTCCAGCCACTACTGTGGATGGCATGTCCTACAGAACACTGCTGTTGACCAGCAATGGGCAGAATCCGATCCATTTTGCATTTGATGACAATCTGTTAAGGTAGTTACAAAACAAATTGTAAGATTTTATCTTTATTTTTCTACCTTGGGTCTGGAACAAGTATGGTTGAAACTAGAGGAGAAATAAGTTATAGCAGTCTGTAAGAAACCAATGGAAGTGGGAACCTTAGCAAAAATTAAATTAAATAATAACTTCTTACCAATCAAGCATAAGGGCTGTACTGGGAAAGATTCACCTGAGGTTGTGACAGTACTGCCGAGCCCAGCAAAGTGTGTACAAAAATAACAGCGGGCCAATAATTCCTGGTGTGGCTTTAGAGCAAGTGAGGTTAGTCAGTAGTTTAGTGTGTGGCAATCATACCACACTGCTTATTTTGAATTTGCAGGCTTTTGCAAGCAAAAATACATGGCTTATGACACAGCAATACATACAATCAAATGCAATTTTTGTCTAGCAGGTGACATTTATTTTGTAACATGTGATATATGAAACTTTGTACTGAGTACTTTACAACTTTGTTTGGGAAATAAGCCTTGTTGGATCAGCAGAGATTCCATCTCTAAAACTCAATAATCAGGTTGTAATCTTAGGACATTTTCGATTGAACCATTACTCTTTGATTTGAATCCATAATGGCATGGTTATCAATTATGAACAGCTCCTTGTTATATTTTGACTAAGATTTACCAATCCATTAGTTACTGCTTTGAAATCAATCTTAATTTAAGTATCTCTGTTGTTTTAATAAGAGTAAAAAGTTCATGTTAAGTGGAAAACCAGGTGATTTGTTATATCTGATTGTAAATTTTTGGGGTTTTACAGGGAACTGTTCATTTCAAACCAACCTGTTTAGGTACAGCATCAACAAGGCTGTTTGAGGTCAAGAACGCTTCCAGGATTGCACTGAGGTGTGTTCAATGTTCTCAACCTTCCTAAGTGTCAAACTAAGGCCACCTTCCCTTTCCCCATCAATTAAAATTTATCATTTTTCCTAGAATGAGGAATCTAGTAATGTCAGTCCCTTTTATCATGAACCCCTGGCTCAGGAGATCTGGGCAACCGGCAACCACTCCCTGTGTACCTGACATAAAATAAATTATCCTTATACATCCTTATCCATAAGAATATTAATGATTACTGATATGTGACGATCAATTCAAAACTTCAATGTCCCCTCCCTCCCTACAGAATAACCATCATCTGAATGGAAGCGGAAGCGGTAGCGGGTTGAACCTTGCATGACTGGGGTGGGTGGGAAATTTGTAGAGATGTGTCCAGTCTCTCCAGCAGAATACAAGTGTTATATCCTTAAATATCAATGTATTTAAGGTAAATACTTCACTAGGTTTTATAGCTTGGCCAATGTGTAGAAAGCCATGGTCACTGTTTTTTTCTTGAGAAAAAAATGGGCACATTTGAACCCTTTTTTTTTCCCTTCTCAGGAATTTGAAGAAACCAGTTATCAAAAGTTCAAATGTCAGGGGTTGGGGGGGGAAAGGGGCAGAGATGCTGAAGCTTTGAATTGATTGATGCAGTACTGTAATATAATGTAATTGTAATGTCAACAAACCTTATTTTACCCATCAGGTTTGCATGGAAAACCCTGGACCTCACTTAAAAAGTCTTAGCATTGATCCCTCTAAAGGAATCATTCTACCCAATGAAACTCGGGTGGGCATTTTAAGTGTACTGCAAATTTTTTTCTAAATTGTTAATTGTCTTTTAGGATCCCCTGTAAATTGTTACAGGGTCTCTAGTAAAACAAAACATTTTTGATGGTATACTGGTCTTATATACACATCAGTTATTCTCATAAATTATATCTTCAATCAGGTTTTACATATTTGATAGAATTAATTGTTACACTGTCATAAGCCCTGTGTTGTAAATAATTCCTTATTATCTTACATTATAGGCTCACACCATCAGCTTTAACTCTCGTAAAGAAGAAAAATAGGTGATTAAGACAAAACTCACTGTCAAAGGATTGCAGGCAGATGCCCAGCAACAGTAAGGATTGTCATTTTCCTATCACATGTTAATTTAATTATAATGCAACCATTCATTTTTTAAGGTAATTATTTGTTGCATGTGAATCTATGTATTACCAACTGAAGGGACTCGATTGCATTGTTCTCTGTTTGCAATATTTGTGAACTGAATGTTTCTCTGTATATTCTTCTTGTATCTGCACTTGTGTTTATTAATTCCTTTGACAACTGCTCACTGGTATGTGATCTTTATTTAAAATGTATTTTGTTCGTATTCTTTTATTTCAGGTATCATTTACTCCACAGAATCCTGGTTTATACTCAGTGGATTATCTGGAAGTTATAGCTCTTGGAGCTACCAATTGTTCAGTTATAAAATGCACTGGAATAGGTAAAGGTAGTGATATGTTTGTGCTTTCATAGGCTCTAACAGCTCATAAACTCAAAAGACTAGTATAAAATGATTAAATAAATTATATATTCAGAGAAATGTCATCATTTGATGTTTATCATAAGGATGTGTTTAATTTATTTTAGGGTGACTTGAAAGGCTTTATAAGGTAGTCCATGCATAGAAAAAAGTTGAGATGGCAAAAATTACATTTGCCTAAAAGTAATGGAGTCTCTAATTGGCCACAGAATTGTTTATAATGGGGTTGAGGTTCTGAGAGCCCAGTGTCATAGACCTGAGTACCCCTCCACTCTTTCTTCAGTCAACAGTAATCTCACATCAATCATGGACATTGTGAACCACACTTGCTCTCTAATCAAGGAAGTTCCTGTTGAAAAATGTTCAAGTTTTTCTTAATTTCAATCTGTTCTTTAGGGCCTGAAGTTGGTCTTGACTCTGACTATCTTGATATGGGAGTTGTAGAATCTAGCAAGTTTTCAGCTAAAAGTTTCAAGGTTGTTAACAATTCAGATGTTCCTGCAGCTTTTCAGGTCAAACACTTCTGGATTTACTCTCTTTATTTAACAATTATTCATGAAAGGTAAATAATTGTTTTGGTGTAATTGTTCAGTTACTTCCAAAAGAAATTGGTTATCTCCTTCAGGAACATTACTTCATTTTCCCTTGGTGCAAGGTCAGCTCCTTTGAGCACTAAATCATGTTTAACTTAGTGTTTTCTATGATATCTGGGAGATTAACAAGTTCCATGATAAGGGAATGACATCACCATAAGACTAGTACTAGAGAAAAAAGATCAAGTCCAATTTGATAATTAGTTAATTATGAGCAAAAATAACCAAAAAAATATTCACTGAGTCCCTGTTGCCTTTGAAATCTTTTGAAAATCTGGTAATCTATCTGGTGCTTATTATGTAAGCATAATTGCTATGGATAAAGGTCACTTATCTTAAGAAATTCCCATGTTTACAAAGTTTAACAGATGCTTCCACCTTCAGAATGCAAAAAAAATCAGCTCATGTCTTTTGTTAGATGGTTTTTCCCTCCGACCTGTTTTTCACCTCTGGCTAAGTCCATTGGAGGGAGATCGCTATAGGGCTACTTATAATTATAATTTACAGATAAACTACAGGTCTCGTTTTCCGATTGGTGTCATATTCTTCATAATGGCAGTGTTATGGAAAAGAAATTGTTTTAGATAATAACTTGATATCAACAGATAAACCTTTAGCTTAAACACTTAATTGTTTGTTCTTATGTAATAATTTTTGCTTTTGTTAGCTCATGATTGATTGTAGTCAAAGTGTCTTCAAGCTGGAATCAACTTGTGGTCTGTTACCTGGCAAGGGTTCCCAGGGCATAATTGTACGCTTTTCTCCAACAAATCCAATTACTACAGGAGACTAACTTGTCTTGTGCAAAACCAGGTCAGTGTTAGTATTAAACTGGTAATATTTTCTGTTAGTTTAAACTGTAATCTTCCTAAAAAAATTTTGTATTCATCTGATTGTTTCAGGATCCATTGTTTGTTGATTTGTTTGGGACTTGTCATACAGAACAAGTGAAACCAGGTACATTCAATGTCAATGTTGATAATCCACTCCATCTTTAATACCCATGGTGAGTAACCAACTAAGACAGAATTTTTCCCTACAATATCAATACTATCAAGCAGAAAAGCAGGGGAATGTTAGTTGATCCACAACTAAATTATCAGTAGTAACATAATAAGAACTGTATGGCGGGCAGTAAAGAGAATTACTAAAACTAGATATTGGAAATGGAATGGTTAATGTTTGAACAATTGCAATTGACTTTGAATTAATTCAAATGAGCATGAAACTCAGTCTTACATTTCTCCATCATATTTACTTTATGTGATATGACTATCACGACAAAATGGACGCACTAGTTAACGACAAACGAAGCTACGAAGAACTCAAACGTGACCCAACTCCTGCCCTTCAACGCAAACTCAACAGTAAACTACTGACACTCAAGAAAACGAACGCCTTTGACAACCAACGGTACTATCGACTGAGGTGCTCGGTACCACAGCCACCGAAACTCTACGGTTTGCCGAAACTACACAAACCTGGTTTCCCGATGCGACCTATTGTTTCTTTCTGTGGCTCTCCCACATACCAACTATCCAAGTACCTGACGAGGGCGACCCTAAAAGCCGGAACGGCGGAATGGCAGAATGGCGGAATGGCGGAAAATAACCCCAAATCCTAAAACACGGAACGGCGGAAAATGACCCCAAATCCTAAAACACGGAACGGCGGAAAATGACCCCAAATCCTAAAACACGGAACGGCGGAAAATGACCCCAAATCCTAAAACACGCGTGACTAAAATTAAGTGTTATTAATTTTTTTCTTTTACTGAGTGGTATAAATAATAATGAACCATTATGCATGAAAGATAGCTGCGTTTTCGCGTTGTTAACCTGTTTAGTTACCTTTTGTTATGCAAAATTTGCCATGAGTTTTAGTCGCGGCATAAAAAGTCGCACAGCACGTTCCACGGGCAAGGTTGTTCGTAACCATGCGACACACATTATTTGTTTGATTAATCACGGATCGGCTTTCTCCAAAATCAGCAAGCTTGCAAATTATCGGCCTAGTTTGAAAAGCTTTCTCAATTTCGTGGCTGTCTTTTAAAGTGCAATAATGCTGGTTGGAGACCAGTATATTGGCAGGCTTTATATCACGGTGGACGATCCCAAGGTCATGCAAATGTGCAAGCCCTATCGCCGTTTCGAGGGCGATCTTTTCTTGAAGTGGAAATTGTTCGATTGCCTCATTAATGTGAATATATTGTAAAAGTCGGTCCAGACTGCTGACAATTTCTGAGCTGCCGAAGGGAGCGAAGTCGAAAAACAAATATTCAAGCATTATTGCACACGGTTCCATGCACACAGCTTGAAACCTAACGATATGTTCACTTTTAATCCCATGGAGTATTTTTGCCTCTTTGAGGAAAAGACGCTTTTCCTTCTCGTCCTCACCTAACAGTTTTTTGATAACGACCTTCTCAGAATTGTTTCTCGCCACAAAAACCAAACCATAGGATCCTCGACCGATAGCCTCTTCTTTGTCTCGCAAATGCTTCCACTCGAATAATGGTAAACCATGACAATCCAAAGATCCGTCTGAATTACACTTCCCTTTCAGAAAGGGCAATTTAAACGCCATAGAATTGATGATTTGCAATTTGTTGAGGAACAGAAGAAATCCGCTGAACGAATTGGTGAAATAGCCTCTTTTTTGTTTAGAAAGTTTATTTCTTCGCTGATATGTAAGCCGTAAATTTCACAATAGGATGGTGGTGTTTTGGACACCTGGTCGCGAAGAAATTCTTCAAATTCTTCTTGACGGCTTCCTTCGGCTAACTTTCTTTTGTCTTTTCACGCCATGAGAAATTCCCACGCGCGTGACACCCTGCAAACCTCGCTTCAACTAGTGTTACTCAAGTCCCAGAACTTATTCGTGGATGAAAAAACGCTCGTATTGAAGGGCTCGTAACGAGGGCTTGCTCTCACGCTAGTCTAAGTTTGGAGCTGGGGCTGAACGTTGTCATATTTTGAGAAGCCTGAAAACGTTCCTGTGATGTTCTCACATTTACAAGCATATGAGATATTATTGTTTCAATAAATCAATACAGACGTGACCAGGAAACGTATCAAAGTTACAATTGTTTATTGTAATGTGGTATGTCGAGTTGGTTTTCACATGCTGTGCGACTTTTTATGCCGCGACTAAAACTCATGGCAAATTTTGCATAACAAAAGGTAACTAAACAGGTTAACAACGCGAAAACGCAGCTATCTTTCATGCATAATGGTTCATTATTATTTATACCACTCAGTAAAAGAAAAAAATTAATAACACTTAATTTTAGTCACGCGTGTTATCGTCGTGGGGATAAATGAGCCAAGCGCTTGGTGTCTTTGTACAAAATTTGTGCAACATGCCCTGCTATCCGTTCCGTGTTTTAGGATTTGGGGTCATTTTCCGCCGTTCCGTGTTTTAGGATTTGGGGTCATTTTCCGCCGTTCCGTGTTTTAGGCTTTGGGGTCATTTTCCGCCATTCCGCCATTCTGCCATTCCGCCATTCCGCCGTTCCGGCTTTTAGGGTCGCCCCCTGACGACAATACTACAACCGCTAACCGACAAATCCAGACATAAACTACAATCCACTGAAGACTTCATTAACGCTACCAAGACTGTTCAGATACCTGACGACTACAAACTAGTGTCATTTGATGTGAAATCACTGTTCACAAGTATTCCACTTCAATTAGCATTACAATGCACTGAGACTGCAATCCGAAAATCTACCGAACCACTACCGCTACCGACAGACGACATCATGGACTTGTTAAACATTTGCCTAACGTCTACTTACTTTCAGTACAACGGTAAACACTACAAACAGTTACACGGCACTGCCATGGGGTCTCCAGTTTCTGTTGTTATAGCAGAAATTGTGATGCAGAACATCGAGGAACGCGCCCTTTCGACTTGCCGACAAACGATACCGCTTTGGTTACGTTACGTTGACGACACATTCACCGCCGTTCGACACGACGAAATTGACGCATTCCACAACCACCTTAACGAACAAAACACTGACATACAGTTTACCAGAGAAGTCGAAGAAAATGGCAAACTTCCTTTTCTAGACTGCCTGGTAAGCCACAACGACAACTCATTACGAACGACAGTTTACAGGAAACCGACACACACCGACAGATTACTAGACGAGTCATCCTACAACCCTACATCACACAAAGCCACAACTATCAGAACTCTAACACGACGCGCACAACTAGTATGTGACTCGACAGACAGCTTATCCGACGAGAACAAATACCTTCACCGTGTTTTTACGAAGAACAACTACAGCAACGACTTCATCCGACGAAACACTCACCGACCCACTACCACTACCGAAACAAACGACACCGCAACCCCTACAACTACAGCAACCATACCGTACATAAAAGGTATGTCTGAAAACATCTCGACCATAATATGTATCATGAAAGAATCAAAGGCTCCTTAGAGCAACCTTATGGTATGAATTTTTGGTGCCCTTGACGTAACCTGCGATCTGGCTTTCTTTGGAAAGTTTTTTTGATCGTGGGCAACACGTGCTGGCCCAATTATTGTGTTTGTACTTTGTAAGCGTTTTGATGGAGAAAAATTGTCGTAAATTGTGAATTTGTGAAGAATTAGTTAAGATACCAGCAGCTACAAGATAAAATCAACGAAGTTTGGTGTTAACCAATTTGCAGTAAGCTTAAGCTCACTTCATATTTGCGGTGTTTAGGTCTTCACGCACAAAATTTACAAGGAAATATGCAGCAGCAAGAGGGGAGAATTAACCTTCAGATCTTGAGAGTTAAAGTTTTTAAGATATTTAGGCTTCGATTTTGTTCAGAAGAGTTCATACACGATTTACTCAGTTGATAAAATAAAATAAAAGACAATTCTGTGTTTCAAAAGATTTGTACATTGTACAGGTGGAAGAACAATAGGACACGTAGTCCCCAACTAGGTTCATCCACCTAAACCCAACCCACCCATCCCACCCTGGGGAAGGACATCCATCACACAGTAATCTCGTGCGTCTCCTACCCCTCCTGCAGGAGATGGGACCTCCATTAATTTTATTTGTCCCTATCTGAGAAGACTAGAATATCTAACCACTTCTTGATGTTATAGGAGGGAAGCATAATTCTTCTCAATTATTTTAAGACCTTGAGTGTTGGTCCGGCCGTGGCTTGAACCCTCGACCTCCCACACAACTGTCCAGCGCTCTATCCATTGAGCTAACTGGGAGGCGGTCAGTGTAAGTGGCACCAAGCTTTTGTAACCATCCGGTCAGTCTTAAAAGATTGATATGATGATGATTTGTTGACAGAAATATTGATAATGGCTCTATCTTTTTTCTTTAAGGAAGCGGGGGAGTTTACAGTGAAATTACATGATGTACTTGAAGCCCACAAAGCAGTCATGAATTATAAGTTGTCAATGGATGAAGAAAAAAATTCAATTTCTAGGTTATGCACTCCTTATAACACGTTTTTGTTACATTGCAATGCTGTGGACTTTGCTGATGTCCTTCACAGAGTCAAAACATGTTTAATCACGGACAGTAATGTCAAAGACATGCTTCAAATTTCGCAACAGTTTTTTGTCACTGGAAAGCCAAAGACACAGCTAGAGGTGAGAAATTAAAGAGCTGTCTAGAGGTTACAAACATTATAAGGTCAACATCAAGGTTTTAAGTTTTTCAACACGCTAAGTCGGGAAATTCAATACTCTGAAAGCATCAGCTTGTTTATCAAAGGCTTTAAAAAATTCTTCTTTGAATTTTTAGTTTATAAATATATTCTTTGCTAAGCTATATACACACCTTTTCTTTTTTTTTTTTTTCTTTCTTTTTCTTTTTAACTTAATCTAAATTTTCATTCAGCACCTTTGATTTGTATGGTTTATCCTCTAGTTAAATAAGGAAGCCTATACTTAGTAAGCCCCCAGCTTCTAATTGGCTTCCTTGCTGTTACCTAGCTCTTCAGTTCCTTTGATTTTGAAGTTAATTTAGTTAGAATAGTTCATTTTATCTTTGATGTATCATAAATTTTGTATTCGGTTAATTTTTTTACTGGTAATGGCAAACTAAAATGAATGAATGAACGAATGAACAATGATAATCATTAATTATAGTAGAAAACATATTTATGAAATGCTTTAGGTATGAAATAATCCCTAACCCTTTAATTTGACCCTTACATGTGATTACCATCTAATTTCTCCTTACAGTATCACCCTGAATCACACGTTAAGGTCATGAGAATAGAGGAAATGATCACCATCTTTATTGTTAAAAAAATTCTCCTTGTAAGCACCTTAGGAAATGTATAGAGAACAGTATGGAGAATATGCAGGTGTAAAGGATTAGTAGTGGTGACTTTTGTTAGTATAGACACTGACTAAAGTTGTCCTTCAGTCATGTAATTTAGCTAATTAAAAGTGCATGTTACTGTAAACTTCAAGAATGAAATGGTTAATTCATTAATTTGTTAATTCAAACATTGCATGAAACATTTCTTCCAGCAACAAATTCTTCAGCTGATGGTTGGAAACAGAACAGTGCTCTGCTCCACAGAGAGAGAAGGTAGGTCACCCTTAAAATCAACTGAGTTTCATCATATCACGAACTTTACAGCACAAGTATTAACTATTGTCTAAACTTGCAACTTTTTTTACATTGCTCCTTTTCACATATCTTTCTAATTCTTCTGTGAACACAGATGGTCAATACTCACTATCTGAGAAAACAGTTGATACGTTCCTGGAGCAAGATGTGCCAGTAGATGTGCTTGATGACCTGGTACTAAAACAATCTCCAGAGCACAGGAACCCCAATCCTCCTCTATCTCATTCATTTTCACAAGAATCGTTCACGCAGGTAATTTTAAACATAGAGAAACTAGCTCTGAAATTCAGAGAATCCCTTCACTGGCTTCAGAAAATTCATATTTGTTTGGTCCTTTGCATCAATGGGAATGGTCTAGTAGAGGGGTTTTGAGGTTGAAATAAGTGGGGAAAAAGAGGTAAGAGGGATTAAAAGAGTCGCTGTCAGGCTCTGCAGCTTCTCTTGTGGCTATGTTGCCCAATCATGGAGTGGCATTGGTGTCCACAGAAGCTGCAGGGGTGGGAGTGGCCAGTGGGTGTGTAAGTTTGGGGTCGTTTTCAGCATTGGCAAAATATAAGTTATGAACTACTAAGTGAGTATAATTTAACCTCTAGCATATAAAATGTGGATAATTCAATGAAAAAATGAAATCACTATAATTAATTACCAATTGTTGGAATGCCATGGTCTCAATTTTGGCCACTGTGAAAATTATGTTAATCACTGTGTATTGTCTGCTAATGAGGAAAGTTTTCTGAGAAAACTTAGTAAAATGCTTCTGTGTTTTTTAACCATGATTAAAACAGAGATTTGTGTTAAATGATCAAAGAAACTGGTGTTATCAGGGAAATCTTCATCCCCCTGGGTAATCTAGTATTTTAAAAAAAGAAAAACAGGAGTAAAGGAACATATATGTTAGATACAATGAAAATATATGAAGTTCATATATTAAGAACTGCGGTATTAGATACGTATGATGCACGATCCTCGCAGTAGATAGCGCTATTTAAGCAATAGCGAAAATCATACATATCTAATACCGCAGTTCAAAATATATGAACTTCATATATTTTCATTGTATCTGATTTATCACTTTCACAGGTTTATTACGAATCAACTTAACGGCTTGCTCCCAGTGGGCTTGTTAGCTCAATTGGTAAGAGCGCTGCACTAGTATCGCAGAGGTCAGTTGTTCGAATCCCGTACAGGCCTGATTTTTTTTCAGGTCTGATTTTCGCTATTGCTTAAATAGCGCTATCTACTGCGAAGATCGTGCATCATACGAACATATATGTTGTACTTAATTAGTACATACAGTCCCAAACCACCTTCAGCTATTGTTAGTACAGTTTGGTTGAAAGCTGGATTGTTCAGTCCTGAGCTAAATAGCCATCTTCTCAGTGCTGATTTCTCTGAGGGACAGCCTTATACACATCGGCAACGTTGTTCAATAGACTCCCGATAGCAACAAAAAACGTTTTAGAACATAATGTTTTTTGCCATAGTGCTAAGAAACATTTGTTTGCTAAATACTGGTCTTTAATCCACATAATATGTATTGTATATTTTAATATCTCACGATAAGTTACATTGATTAATTTTATTATTGTTATTATACTTTTAATTAGTTACTACATATATATGTATATATACTTAGATTAGATTAGTATTGTTACAGAAGAAGAACCTCTTAATTGTTGGAATCTGTAATAAATCAAAATAATAATAAATAAATGAAAAAAAATATGAACTAGTGTGAAGTTAGGCATACCCTGTGAGCAGAGCCTTTTCTACTTTTCTTCTTCTTTTCTTCTTTTTAATCGATTCGAGGACAGGTTAAAAAGGCTCTGCTCGCAGGGTAAGTTAGGCATGGTCTTGACTTAACAAGTGATCTGTTGATTTGTTAATCTTGTACATGTTGTTTTGAAAACAGGATCAATTGCTGAAAGTTTATCGAGTTACCTCAGGCTTCTAGTGAATTAGAGAGATGAACTAGCTTTGTCTCAGGCCATCCATATCCCTCGCAGGGACTTGGCTCATAAACAATTTACAGTATTGAGGAAAGTTGCAGGGGGAAAAAAAGATGCCTATGTTTCAGGTACCACTCAATTTCAGGTGTTTCATTAAGGACTGGGCACTGAGCAAATTGACTGGTTTTAAGGAAGTTTTTGCCCACCTGATTTGACCATATAGAGGAAAGTTTATCTTATAAAGAAGTTAAGTCCAAAGAGTTTTGCCTGCCTGTGAAAACCAGTTGCCCCCTTGCTAAAAACTTAGATGAAACCCCTGCAATTTTTTTTACAGTGAATATTATCATGAAAATTCTGCAATTATGAACTGCTATCAGCAAATGACAGTTATCAAAAAAGTTGCTGTGAAGACCACACATGCGTAAAATATTTCTGGCTAAGCCACTTTTAAATAGACACATAAGTTAAATAGGGTGTGGGCTATACATTAGCAAAGTGTTTTCAAAGAGTGGAATCAATCACTATTAGACTAAGAGTGTTGCAATTGTAAGAGTCAAAATTTTCAATTCATTTGGAAAATTATCCCTTGGTGTTTGAGAGGCAATTCTGGCGTGTTGAAAGAGTCTGGAGGGTGAAACAAGAGGTGGCAGCTCAGTTATTTTTCAAGCATTTAAATCATGATGTTGATATTCTTGCATGCATGTATATCATTGCATTCATCATCATCAGTTTATGTCATCATGGAGGACAGGTAACAAAGCAAAAGCTGTAATCTTTCAATCCATATTACTGGAGTTCTTAGATACTTCCTAAACCAATTTCCTCATTCCAAGAAGTTGCTGTGACAATGTATACCTCCTATCTGTGGCTGATCCTGCCTTGCTTCTCAATAGATTGGCTCCTTGATAAACAACTGTGAGATAGGATTGAGCTGTATTCTAAAATGTATATAGTCTGATCCAGTGGTGAAAAAACAATTTTTTTTCTCATCATTATCCTTAGCAGTTGGAGGATAATATTACACAGTTTTCTCTAGTTTTCTTTCCTTCCCATGCCAACAGACAGCTGTCTCGTTTATTCTGAGGATACGATTGGGTGGAAAGAGTTATGCACCAATTGATGACAACCCACTTCTTCCATTAACTAAGGTATATATCAGTATATCAAAATTTATTATTCCCTTTAGTTTACCAAATAGAATTTTTATAAATATATTTCAGCTGTTAGTAGGTGTCAGGTCATTTTACCACAAGAGAGAATCTTTACTAAGCCAAAGAGTTCTTTGCAGCCCAGTTGGTGTAGACTTTTCTGTCCCATACTCATGGCTAATGTTTAATAACTTCCTTCATCTGTGGTTTTCAACAATTTGTTTTTACAGGGTTTTGGAGAGTTTGTGACCTTTTTCCAAAAGTTACAAACTGTCTGTGAAGAAACAGCAGATGCAAAGTAAGATAGCTGTAGATACATATTGTACACTATTTTAATTTAAGAACATGATCATTTCTGCAAAGGAAGGTTTTAAAACCAAGATCAATTTTTTTCTTCCACCAAACTCTCAGTGATAAAAATTAGAAAACTGTTGCATCTAGATTCTGAGGCGGACCCAGGGGTGGTTTGGGTGGTTCAGTCCAACCCCCTAAATTGTCCCTCAAAATGCTGGAAATCATGTTTCCGAAGACCTAATTTTCAAAATCTCCTGGGGGAGCATGCCCTTGGACAATCAACGAACGGCCCCTTGACTAAATCTTGGATGCATCCCAGTCAGATTAAGGTTGTTTTACAAGCTAATCATGGGAAAAATCCTATTATTTTGTTGAGCACCTTTCATTGGATGGGGTACTTCCGAAAGAAAAGCATGCACAAAGGAGTCTAACCAGTTAAAAGGATTGTCACAGTACTGCAGTGAAAAAATTAAATACAGTTGACTGAGTGGTGAGATTGTCCAAAGTGATTGGCATGTTTGGATAAACCCTGTGAAAATAAGGTGTCTGCTTATCTTTCAGAACTGCTGTCTTAAGAATCATGAACATGCTCAAAGCAAGCATTATTAAATCCAAAGAAAAGGTTTTTACAAATGAAAGTATTGCCAAAACTGTGGAATCTCTGAAAGAAAAGGTGGAACAACTAAGCTGCAAAATATGTGATGGTGGCCAAGCAAAGTCATCCATGGCAGGAATGAATGTGTATTTCCTGATTCAGGCTGTATTAGATGAGCATGACTAGAAAAGTTGTCTCCAAGAATATGAAACAAGGGACTTGAGGTGTGCTCTGATGACACCAGAAATACCTCGTGGAAGATCAAAATTACGATCTACACTTAGTCAGTTCAGGTAAGGTGGAACAGTATTGAAAAACTCTGGGACTTTTAGACATCGCATGGTAAGCTCTAAGCTAGCTTAGTAGTAGACCAGCTGGCACTGGTGCAGATGTTGTCACTCTCTCGTCTTCCTAGCAAGAAATTTTCCTGGCACCAAGTGGAGAGACAATTTGTCTCTCCACTTTAACAGAATAAATCAGTAGGTAGTAATTTCTGCATCAAGAAAACCTTGGCAAGTTGTATGCAACCCCAGTTTTGCCTGTGAGGTACAATTCTAAGTAAATTTTTATTGTCCTAAGAGAAGTTTTAAGTGACATGATTAATTTTTTCTTGCTAGAACACCTGATTCGGAGTCTTCAGAAGGAGCTGTCATACCACACAAGGATCAGCCACCAAAACACAAACCTGAAAAGGTAAGATACTGGTAAACCGTCCAGTGAATTTAATCAAGGTGAAATCTAAGTAAAGACACTTTTTATTTTATTATTTTGTTCAAAGAGGGTTATCTTAATTAATGCACCAGCAAATTATATGTTATGTTTCCTCAAGGTGCATCTTAGAAAAGCTTATATTAATTTTTTCCTTTTTCTTGTAGACACCATTTGAAAGCTATAGAAAAGTGTGTGGCGATATGAGCTGGGCCAAACCTGCCTTCAACATTCTGATAGGACTAAGTTCAGCTAACAAAAGAGACCTGATGAGTGCTGCCATAAGCAATGATACTTTAACATCTCGTAAGGAATGTGGCAATAAATCTTACGTTGAGGATACATCCAAATGTCACACCAAGGAAAGAACTTTAACAGAAACTATGTATGACAAAGAGAACATCTCAACTGGCAACAAAACCATTAAATATGTAGCAAAACCACCACCCAAACGCATGCTCCTTGAGAAGGACATCACCATGCAAAAGAGCACAAAATGCAAAACTAGTGGAAAAACATTGTTCAAAAGAAAAAAGATTCCATTACTTCAAGGGCAAAAACAGCTCACCAATTTTTTTTTAGGTGATACGTATTACTGACAATTACATCACAACATTTGATTCATTTTCATGCATTTTTTTATTTTTATTTTTACATTACTATGCCAAGAGCATCATGATTGAATTTTAACACATACCAGATTGCACTGATTTGTATAACTTGGGACCATTGTCACCCCTAGAGAATTATTATTACTTTAACTACCAGTCAGAGATATCATTGCAGAACTATTTATTATTTTTATATGATTAATCTTTGGCCAAAGCCAAGCAGAACAGAATTATTCTCTATAAAAACAAAATTATTTTCAAGTACAAAATTAAATGGTTGTTATTTTAACCCTTTAATTCTTACGAGTAACTGGGAGAGAATTTCTCCTTACAATATCAAATAAATACAGTATCAAGAAGTGATGAGAATAAAGGAAAATATCAGTTGGGGGATAAATAGTTGATCCAACACTGAATTCTCCAAACTGACATCATCAGGATCGATGCAGAGGAAAGTAGAGAGAATTACTAGTTTAAAGGAATCTTGGGAAATAAAGAGTTAAGGGTGCATTATGTATTAATTTTACATCTAGAAAAAAATCCCTGCTGGTGCAAACTTTTTGTGGTGTGATTAAAATATTTATTTTTTACTGCAGATCGCAAGACATAACCTTTCACAGTGGCTAACACAAAGCTTTACACAACTAAATGGGCCCATTATAGCTGCCACTTTTTTGTCAAACTTTAGCATATAAAAAGCATCAACACAATTCTAAAAGCAAACATACATGTATATCTGTTTATATAAACTATCTAAAAGACATCTTCATGAAAACCATCTTTTTCATTGCTTTAAGAATCTCATGATCATTTATCATGCATATCATTGTCCTCTCTGTTGTATATTGCACCTTGATCTCCTACTTTCAGTTGAGAACTGGGAACTCAAATAAGATTAAATATAAACACACTTTCCTTGGTGGGTAAAAATGTCAGCAACAGAGCTCAATGCATCGGATCCTCTACAGGAAAACTTTACAGAAGTACAAAGAGAGAAAGAAATCTGTTAAGCACACAGCTAGAGAAAAAATATGCAGAGAAAACTCTCTTTTGGGAAACCTCTATTCCAGGGCAAACAAATATTGGTCTCAAGTGAACAGATGCACTTTTGGCAGTTTTAGATCCATTTCTAGCCATTTCAGAAGACTTTAATTTCAAATTTTTCCGGGGGAGCATGACCCCGGCTCCCCTACCTGGTTGCTCACGCTAAAGCGTTCGCATTAGCCCCCCCAATTGAAAATCTGCTTCGCGGGCCTTGGGATTAAGAGGAAATGTAGCCAAAAATCGCACATTTTCAAAATATGGTGGCAACCTACGGTGGCTTCAAAGGGACATACACTTTCCTCTCTCTTTTTTTTCACTTGCGACTTAGCTGCTACTTTCTTGCGACTTAGCTGCGACTTTCTTGCTACTTTCTTGCGACTTAGCTGCGACTCTCTTGCTACTTTCTTGCGACTTAGCTGCCTGGCTACCTAGCTGGGCTGAGTGGCACGCAGGCTAGGTTGCATTGCCGATACATAGATTCTCTAAAAGAGCAGCTTGTTTCGGAGGTCCGAACCAGGTATTTTGACACTTTCTCCTGTCATTCGTTCAAACTAGAAATGCTGAAGGTACAAAAACTTATATTTGGCTGCATTCTCTTTAGGTTTTCAATTTTTTAAAAGAAGAACGTGGGATTAAAGATGGCTTTTGCCAACAGTTTAAAGACGAAAGGGTAAGAATTCGTTGAGAACTGTTTCCTGTACTAGACTCGAGATTGTGGCGCACTTAAATTTGATACCTCAGATTGTCTTTTTACACTTTCCTTACCTTCTTGTTACGTCTGGTTTACTTTCGAGAAACCTTTAATCATTTAACTTCAAGATGGGACGGTTATTTGTGCTTCACTGGGAATAGTTTTGACCCTTTTCATAAATGGCTCCCAATTAAATTTTTTTTGTGAGTATTAAAACTAGCCAGACTAACCTCGGTTTTGAGTTAATAATTTGAAAGAAATTTTACTCCCTAACGAGTTTAGTGAGGTTAATTTCATTGCATACAAAATAATTTTTATATTGGTAGCTATTTATCATTCCTAGAATCCAAAGTAATTGATTTGGAAATAATTGGATGAGAGAAAAAAGTTTTTTTTTTTTAAATTTAATTGCTTCCAAATTGGACAAGCATGTAGTCCTTTGCCCACTAATTTATGAAACATTCCAAAGTAGATGAACTTGATGTAGGGCAAATGTTGGGCCTGATATATGGCATGTACATGTTGAACATGATATACGGCAAATGTTGCTTGTATACATATGGAATTTCTCCTCTTGTATTTAACTCAAGATCTTACTTATTTACTGCTTGATATATTAAGTTGAACACTTGCAGAGAAATTCCATATAAACTCAAGATCTTATTTGTTTGCTGTACATGATATATTGAGTTGAGCACTTCCATATCTGTGTACATCCATGTATTATTCTATAGTATCTGTTGCCATTTTTCCTTTTTGTGTTTCTTATCTTGGGAAATGTACCCATAGGACCTGCAAGTATTTTATGTATTTTTTTTCACAGTTTACGTATTCGTATTACACCTCAAGTGGCTTATTTTACTTGACTAGTTTGACTCCATACTTTTCTCTAAGATAAACTCATTTTTCCTTACTACAGATGGACTTTACAGCTGTGAGGATGGCAACAGATGGAGATTTGCAAGCTCTTGGTTCGGTTTGCGGGGGCGACATACTTGCACTGAGATAATAAGGATAATGCTGCTCATTGCAATAGGGGATTAATTATTCTTTTCTTTTTATACATGTCATTCATGTGTACTCTGATAGGTTGTGTTAACATAACACTTTTAAAACAGAATCAGTAATCAGTAATCAAAGTTTAATGTCTTTACGCGGGGCATGGTTACCCATATTGCCCGAGCCAGAGGCTCATGTATGAAACGTAAGACAACAACCCACCCATCCCACCCCATGGGAGGACATCCATCACACAGTAATCTTGTGCGTGGGAAATTAACGTCTCCTACCCCTAACCCTGCAGGAGACGGGACCTCCATTTATTCATCCCTATCCGAGAAGACTAGAATATCTAACCATTTCTTGATGTTATAGAAAGGCAGGATATTCTTCTCAATTATTTTAAGACCTTGAGTGTTGGTCCGGCCGGGGCTCGAACCCTCGACCTCCCGCACATCAGTCCAGCGCTCTATCCATTGAGCTAACCGGGAGGCGGTTTAATGGAAAATGGAAAATAGAATGGAAAATAGTTCGTTACCTGCTATTTACTTTGCTGTTCTACCTTGTTGAGTTCATAGATTTCGAATAACCAGGCCAGATGATATCTTTACAATACACTGTACTGTAAAGAGTGTGAATGGTGGGTCAGGCAATTTCTCTCCCCCACAGGTGTGTAGTTTATGAATGAAAATAATCCGTTCTTAGTGTCAAGAGTTTAAGTTCCTTTCCACATTTAGAAAACATGTTGGAAACAGAGAAGAAATAAAGTTGATTTCAAATAGCATATTTACTTGTGTGGCTCGGTATCCAGCTACAAAATGATAACGGCATTAGATCTGACCAACAATAAATACCTTACGTATATGAGCACGATCCTTCGCAGTAAAGCACTATTTGAGCAATAGTGAAAATCAGACCTGAAAAAAATTTCAGGCCTGTACGGGATTCGAACCACTGACCTCTGCGATACTAGTGCAGCGCTCTACCAATTGAGCTAACAAGCCAACTGGGAGCAGGCCATCAAATTAATTCGACATAAACCCGTAGATGATAAATCAAACAACAACAAACATATGAAACATATGTGTGAACTGCGGTTATGAGTAAACCGCATTCGACCGAATTCTCATAACCGCAGTTCACACATATGTTTCATCTCATAACCGCAGTTCACACATATGTTTCATCTCATAACCGCAGTTCACACATATGTTTCATCTCATAACCGCAGTTCACACATATGTTTCATATGTTTGTTGTTGTTTGATTTATCATCTACGGGTTTATGTCGAATTAATTTGATGGCCTGCTCCCAGTTGGCTTGTTAGCTCAATTGGTAGAGCGCTGCACTAGTATCGCAGAGGTCAGTGGTTGGAATCCCGTACAGGCCTGAAATTTTTTTCAGGTCTGATTTTCACTATTGCTCAAATAGTGCTTTACTGCGAAGGATCGTGCTCATATACGTCTCATAACCGCAGTTCACACATATGTTTCATATGTTTGTTGTTGTTTAATAAATACCTTGCAATGTACATTTGGCCACACTGAATATTTGCGAACCTAACATAGCTCCTTAACTAACCGCATACAAAGCTTTGTTTTTGAGTGTACCAAAAACACTGCTCATGCTGGGTAGCCTGTGAACAGGAATGAAATTCAACCATTCTTCTATGGTATGGCATTAATATGGTCCAGTAGATCTAAGTAGAGTTGGAGAGCTTCCTCTGCTGTTGTAGCTGGCTCTAGACCTTCATCCTCCATGATTAGATCGCAGAGCTCTTTACAGTAGGGACATCCTTTCGCTTGTGGTTGCTCGGCACACGTATCCTGTGCGATTTCGATTTCGTCGATGTCAACAGGAGTCATGTAATCTTGAGTCTCAGCTGATGCTGGAACGAAGTAGAGTACATCTGGCTTTCCCGACGGAGATTCCACATTGCTAGACGGTCGAATTCGGTGAACATTCCATTCCAGTGCAGCTGTGTGTAGTTCACTTTGTATGACATCCATGAAACAGAACTTCAGGCATTCGCGGTGTATTATATCATCATCGGGATACAAACCAGAATCTCTCAAGTCCTTAAAAAATGTAATCCACCATTCTGCACATCCTTGCCTCAAACGTCCCCACCATGCTTCAATTCTTTGGTTTGCTGTAGATTTCCCATACATGAAACTTTTATCACCTGCAAAGTCGTCACTCATGGACCGCCGAAAGAAACGCTGAGTAGCTGCTAAGTTCCTTTTCTCAGATCCCCTATCTCCACGTACAATCCTTTCCGTACCTCTTAACTGTCTTGCATAGTCTGAGAAATATTGAGCTACTATACGAGGGTCGTTGTTTGAAGATGCAACCTCCAGCCATAGGATCCTTCGACTAAAGCCATCAATTGCACCATGAATGCAGAATCCAAACGGTTTTAGTTTGTCGTAGCCGTCAATGTGCCATAAGTAATTTGGTCCTTTACACCTGTAAATTCGTCGTCGTAGTCTATGCTGTGACCTATGCTCCACCCCTTCAGGATCAAAAACCCTCAAAACATGTCGAACGACTTCCCTCGTAGTAGCAAGACCGTGCTGATTGATGAGTCTCTGATGCATTGCTCGATATCCGAGAAGGCTTCCACTCCCCTTGAGTTCCTCCTCGACTGCTTCTACCACCTCATTCAAATTACTTCCACGCCGACGTCTTGTACATCCAAATCGTCTGAGTATTCTAATGACTGGAAACTTCTGAACTCGACCCTGTTTTTCGTTATTTTCTAGATGTCTGAAAATTGGGGTCATTCACCGGTGTTTTGGTGGGGGGTATAGGTAATCACTGGAAACTTCGCAAGAACAACCCCGTTTTCAGCTATTTTCTAATTTTTGGAAAATTGGGGTCATTAACCGGCCTGTTAGTGCGGGGTGTACAGGTAATCACTGGAACCTCGCGAAATCAACCTCATTTTTCTGTTTATATTTTCTAAATATATGAAATTTGGGGGTAGCCAGTGGCTCACTCAACCCTGTTTTATTAGTCATTTTCTTTGCTCTTCACCCACCCTATATCTAAAGTTATGTCCTGTGTTTGCAGCGACGACTCAGTATCAGACTGGCGTATTTATGACATAATACATTGCAGTTATTAACGATACATGTTGGATTATGGTTGTCGCCATACGACCTCTGAGCGTGGCATCCAAAATCTCAGCTGAATTTCAAAAGGAGGTCCCATTCAGACCTGCCAAGTGTTCCATCTTTGAAAACAAGCGACAAGCTCAAAATCGGTGCGACGTAAAATACCTCATCAAAAAAGTCATGAACAACTGTATGATTGACAGTTATCACAATCTTTACAATCTATCCAAAAAAGAAATAAATATTTAATGCTACTAAAAATAATCTCCCTAGCAAGTGTAGTTAGCTTCGTAACTGTAAAATCAGAGTTCATTGTTCAGCTCAAACTAAGGTCAAAGCTATTAGTGTCCATCAGTGATTTGCCTTTCTCTTTTCTCCGAACGCACGATTGCTCTCACATTGAATATAATTAATTCAATACAGTACAATTCAATTTTTTTTAAAAAACAGCAGATATTTACTATCAGAAAAGAAATAATGAGAAGAAACCAAGGAAATTTTCCCTCAAAGGTGATTTGTATTAATTAAACGACGATATTTTATAGTTGTGAAATTATTTGCAACGAATCACCAAATTCAAAGTGACTTTACTATGGGTACGTTTCATAAGAATATAAACCACATAAGTTGGGTCCTGGTGAAGTACACTTAATATACTGATATGAAACTTGTTCAGTGGAGAGCATTAAAGATAAATGATGTGTTGTTTTAATCCAATACGTGACAAGTCCGCAGTAACAATTTAATTTAATTTTTTAATATACTCAATTTTATTTATACAGGTCTTAACATAATATACAAATTAAAGATAAATTAATGATTATTTAAAAAATAAAAAATTCAAAAGATCTGAATAATTAGGTCAGTTTATACAGAATTCGAAGATTCCTCATAAAAATAAACTGCCTCAACGAAGAGAAAAAAAATTTTTACGTATAATATAGTAGCTCAAATAGTATAATTAACATGACAATAATTATTAATTAATTACAAAAATCTATCCTTATTTCCATTAAATTTGTTTTGATAAAATTCATTAATACTGTTCTTAAATGATGAGAAAGATTCAATCATTCTAATGTGTAGTGGAAGACAATTCCACAGGTCTACAATATGATTAAAAAAGAAAACTTAAAAACATCAGTTCCAAAAAGGCCTTTCCCCAGTGTAACTTCACCATTTCTGATGTTATATTTAGACGTCTTAAAATTTACACATGACAAAACAATAAATTAATACAACCTTTAAGGCATTTAAAGAAAAAGCAAATAAAAGCAAAAGAAAAAGCAATTCCTTGAAAATGAACTATAGAGTTAACATTCAAAAGTATGCTTAAAGGGTTAAATGACTTTCATTAACAAAACACTTTCTGGCTCCAGCATAATACTTGGTCTTGGCATATCAATCAAGAGTGTATTCTCTTAGGCTAATTATTATCACTTAGGTTCTAGAATCAATATTGGGTCATTCTCTTCACTTAGATTATACTATTTAACATTTTATTGTAATGTAGCTAAATTGATCGATGATTTCATTTCCATTGATTGGTCTAATGCGGCATGATGTGAATGAACAGTTGCATTTTGGTTATACCTTTATGGAATTAAATTGACCTAACTTTGATACAGCAATCTAGCCTGATTTCGAACCAGATGGAGGGTTTTTAAAGTTCATTTATCAGTGAAATGTTCAGCAAATTAATTTAATAAATTTTAATTAATCAAATTTGTGACTGCAAAAATACCTTAAATTTACTTACAGTAAATTATTACCCTAAGACTTCCTTCAGAGGTCAACTAAGGCAGATGATGGAACTTTAGACAACTTTCACTCATGACCATTCTGCTCGCTACTTACAAATGTTTGCATATCTAAGTAAAAAATTAGCAGTGAATTTTGGTTTTGAGTTGGCCTCAGTAGAAAAACAACAAATTATTCAGAACATTCTAGCAAAAGCCATGTCTTTGAGGAAGTAATTACTGTAACTGTTTTGGTCCTTAACTGAGCCCTTTTTACACAGTACACAATCCTTGTTGACTAAGTGTAACTAAAATAACAGAGCGAATGGCCCCTGGTAAACAAAATGGCTCCCCAGAATCCAAATTTGCACAACACTCAAAGTAAAGAGGGCCATGGGCAGTGCGGATAATGTTCTTTCCCAGTACTTGATCATTATTTAAAACATCACTGTAATTAATTCTGTTTCTTAACTAAACCAGAAAAATTCTATTTCTGAAATAATTCATACATGCATTAAACTGAAATTTACATTCCTTTAGTACATTCCATTTGTAACTCAAACCATCAGTTACATACAAAACGTGGTTGTTTAATGACAACTTCTGCAGTTTTTTAAATACTGTATTTCTTGTTGAAAAGGTCTTGCACATGAGCAATAGTAAATTGCTGATTATTTGCACCTATAAAACAGAAAGTGAACAAAAGCCTTAATATGTAAACAAGATATAAATGGTAGCTACATGTAAGTTTCACATGAGGATTCTATTAAATGGCCCATACACTTCTTTGTGGTTCAACTTACATACATGTACCATAATTTTGAAAAAGTCACAACACCTATAACATTAATGTTTAAAAACTCTGGAGTACTTGAAAATAAATTATTCTTGGTATCAAAACCAGTCCCTGTCAAATAGGATTTTGTACTGTAGTCCCATGAGATGCAACCCCTCACTGAAATTCCTTGTCTCAGACTCTAAGGTAGATGGCAAAATTGTTATATAGGTGACTCAATCAAGACATTGTCCTGTTTGCTAAGATCACAGCAGTGTCCGCATCTTGATCTTACTTATTAACATCATCTTTGATGCAGCTCTTGAAGACATGCTCCCTTCCTTGAAACAAAGTGCCAAACTGTTACATTCATTTTTCATAGTTTTTAGCTTCCATTAATGGACACTTCACGAGGTCCACCAACACCCACAAAAAGGATGTTTTATGTTCCAGTTTCCCCACAAAATGGCAAACCTTAAACAGTGAATGAAATATCTGCAGTGCTCTGTTTGTAAGGGTAACTCATATAGGGTAATTGCTTTATTAAAATCTTAATGTATTGCCTGCTAAGGCGAGGGCAATCAAACACTAGAAAATATACACAATGTACACCATAAAACAAGAGAGAGGCAGGACTGGGGAGGAAAACGGTTGATCAAGGGTTGGTTAAGAACCTATCATCTATTATATGGCCACAATCCACAATTAGGATATTGGCTGCAGATGCCATCTTTGGTTTAAAATGCAAAATAGTACACTCGATTCCATATTCTTAACCTCACTCAAAGTGAATAATTATGGTGAACTTGTCACATAAAATTTCACTGTTTGAAAGCAAATATTGTCTTCTTACCAAAATATTCTCGAAATTTTATGTTTATCTCTTGATTAGTTGCAAGAAATGCTGTTCCAGCCCTAGATCCAAGGTTGTACATTTCACCACTGATATCCAGATATAATGTGGATGTCTGACAACCCAAATCTTCAAGAACCAGGATCTATACATGCAATAAAATAAGGCAATTAAAAAGGTTATATTATCTTCAGTCTTAATTATTAAGATATAGGTCTGACCCAAAAATACTTCTTTTAAATCCCCTAAGGAAATGCTCAATATGAATAACTCATAATTACCGTTAGTATTATTAATGTTTTTTGAAGGTAGGCGTCTTAACTCTATCAGGGTGAACATACACAGCTGTATTAATAGTACCTCTTCCAAAAGTTTCTTTCTGTGTCTATCAATTAGTTTTCTTTTCTGCTCCTCCGTGAGTTCTGATACTTTGACATTTAATTCTTTATTAACTTTTGCAGAATCCACAAACTTTTTTTTCTCCATGTCACTTCTTTCTCACCACTTTTCAGATGCTTTCTTATTCTTCTGTTGGTAGGCAAGACCTTTACATTCATCTGCAACTCAGTAAAAGAACATATATGATTCATGAAAAATATATGACCAAGTGCACTAATCACATGCATTGATGTCAGTCAAGACCACATTACAGCCACATAACACTTACTGATTACTAAATTAAAGATCAGTCATTTCCCAACAATGAGCTATCAACACATTGATGATTCAAAATAATTATAAATTGTATTGTGATCTGCAATAAAGCCTACATTTGACCACTTGAAAAATGTCAAGGTATCAATGAAAGGCCTGTTTCCTTTCCAAAACTTCATGCAAGCTAGAGCAGTTCTGAAAAGAATGTCTGAGTGAGAAAACAATTACTTTTATAGGCTACAATAACACAAATCAAAACCATTGTTCCTAATATTAATAGCTATGATGTCAAGCAGTAGCAATACTTAATCATGACATTACGCATTATACAACATAATGGGTTGTAGGCAACTGACATTACTTACAACCCATTATACAGGTTTTAGTCATTTGTCAGGCAGTGCTGGATCAACTTGTATTGGTATGCATGTATACACGTATTTGTCCTGAGACCCCCTCCTATCTGGAAGAGAGTCTAGAGTAGACATACAGGATAGCCCCTTCAGTGTTGTAAACACTGGTATCAATGGGGGTCCTGTTTACCACCCATCCCACCCCAAGGGAGGACATCCATCACACAGTATTCTGGTGCATGGGAAATTAACGTCTCCTGCCCCTAACGCTGCAGGAGACAGGACCTCCATTTCATTGTCCCTATCCAAGAAAACTAGAATATCTAAACATTTCTTTATGTTATAGAAAGGTAGCATATCTTTCTCAACTATTTTAAGCCCCTGAGTGTTGGTCCGGCCGGGGCTCAAACCCTTGACCTCCTGCACAAACATTGTGCATTTACAAGAACTCATAACCATTACATTAAACAGTAAACTTTGAATTAATTTGAGAAATTTGTGATCCTTACAGTGTTGCTATCGATTTACATGTGAGTATAGTGTACATAAAAACAAACATGAAACCAAAAACTCAGGTTTGACAAGGAATGTAGATAATAGCTGGAAGCCAGGGGGAAATAGGCAGCTGTGCACTTGATTTTCCAGGCTGGAAAACTATCTAGGGTCTTAACAATCTGTAGTAATGGATTGTTATAAACCTGTCTGTGAACTGTCAATTTCCGTCTTTTAACGATATCGTCTTTATCCCTGCTTTAAAAAGTATTTGAATCCAGGGCCATACCTACAGCTGTATTTAATGCTAATTCCTACTTATAACTTACATTAAGCCACAACTGACTGCACCTATACAATGTAGTAAGTATGGATAAAACAGGACTGAAATGAAAAATAATGACAATATCAGCATTGTAAGAAAATGACTGAGTATCTGTAAATCAAATATATTTTCCTTCTAATACAAGTACCTGTCTTAAAGAATTCAGCACAAAATAAATTGTAAGAATTTGGTCCTTAGACACCTTTGAATCTTTTTAATGTGGCATCTGCAGAAGAAGATGATACTTGTGGCCTTTTTCTTTTCTGATTCCCGACCACTTCTGCAAAAATCATTCAGTGTAAGTGTTATATTACTCATTATGCTAAAATTAGTAATAATTATCACTGATGACAGCTGAATAAACATGCATAAACTATTTTTAATTATATTAATTTTGATCAAAGACCATAAAAGTGTTATCATGAGGAAAAAGGAAGAGGAGAGGAGAAAGAGGAGGTATGCATCAGAACTATTGAGAAATACTGCAATAATGCCTTGCCACTAGTTACAGTATTCGTACATGCTTGAATATAGTATCTAATATGCTTTAGACAACAGACAGAGGGAGCAGAGTTGGCGTAGTGGTGAGAGTGCTCGCCTTCCACCAATGTGTTCTGGGTATTATTCCTGGACCCTGCATCATAAGTGGATTGAGTTAGTTGGTTCTCTACTCTGCTCTGAGAGGTTTTTCTCCGGGTACTCCAGTTTTCCCCTCTCCTCAAAAACCATAATCATTTGAATTTACCTCATTTACAGTTTATTTGGATTTATACACAACCCCACAGGCTGTTCAGCTCTAAACACTATCGTGTCTAAATAAAGGTGTTATTATCAGGGGTTTCAATAACAATACTTATAAGCGGCCACTGAAGGTCTAATTGACAGCTGTGACCACTAAAATCACTTTTTATTTTCACTAATGAAATCCAAACAGATGGCAGGAAGAGGTCCTACAGGTACCGGTAGACCGCCGGTAACCGCTCTTTATGGAAACTCCTTTATCATTATTATTATTATTATTATTATTATTATTATTAGACCTACAACAGCCACCCTCTACTTCTTCCTAACCTAGGATAAACCGAACCTTGCTTTGACAAAATGAGCTTGTGGGTTTGCATAATAAAAACACTAATAATAATAATACAACTACCTTAAATTCGTACAGTTGTAGTCAAACAAAACAAAACAAAACAAATAAAAAAAAATTTTATTCATTAATTACAAATTATAATTTCATGTTGGCTTCCACCCGCATGTAGAAGAGCCTAATCGAGACAGGAAGTGACACGCAAGTTTATTGGAAAAGACGAAAAATATTTTACAAACAATACCAGCTGTTGCCAAATTTAATGATGGTATCAGTCAAAAATATTATTATGATACAAGTGTAAGACGGCCAAAACGGTCGACGTAAGAACAAAAGATCCGAGGGAAGATTTACAAGTTTATTACACAGCAAATAAATGCAACGGTACAATAAAAAAAACGGGAACGAGTGACACTAAACAATAAATAAGAAAACAAAGTTCCAATGAGCCAAATGATGTAGCAAGATTAAAATGACTTAGGAAAAAGTACTTAACAGTAAAAGATAACCTACAGACAGAAATAATTCAGTAAAGAAAGGAAACAAACAAAGTACTTGAAAACAGGAAATTGTGTGACAGAAACTATCAAAAATAGTGATTGCTACACCAGGCATGAATTCAACAAAGATTACAAGCTAGGCTTAATATTACAACTTGAGCTAATACAGTATAAAACAGTGAAAGGAGAAAATGAAATTACTAGTGTAATGAACCCATAATTTGGTTCTGAAAACACAGGAATCATAGCAACAATGAATTGGAAGCAGGTAAGCAAAATATTACAGCTGCTAAACGAAAACAATTGAAGTTCATATAGCAGAGAAAATAAATAAGATACAGTAGTAAGATAAAAAGAGTATGTGGCTAAACTAAGCAAATTCTAACCCGAAAATCACTACAAAAATACAATGGAAACAACTACATGCTAAGCTTAGGGCTCAAACAAACATAAAATACTGAAACATACCAAAAGCTAGTATAGCTTAGAATCCGCTTTAAAGACACTCTCAGGAAGGCAACAAATCAACTGAACTCACCGAGCAAACAGTTGTAACTTATAGTAAAATACAGGAAAAGGTAAAAATAACTTAAAACCAAATTTGGGCTAGGAGCGATTAATTAAACAGGAATTACATAAGGGAAATCGGCAATTAAACAGGAATTACATAAGGGAAATCGGCAATTAAACAGGAATTACATAAGGGAAATCGGCAGTTAAAGGAATAATACAATTAACACATTACTAACAAATCGCTAAAATTCCATAAAATAGAATAAACAGAACAAACATGTTTTAAGTAGGAAATAAGCCTAAGTGACTCTGTCACACAAGAATGGCAACGTGGATAACACAGAAAGTAAAAGTCAAATCGTGTTTCAGAGCTGTCTAAATTTTAATTAATTGGTGCATAATTTCGGTGACGGCCAATGTAGTCATCAGATTTCAATAAAACTTCCGCGTTAATTTATTGGATGTTCTCTTTGCATATGATCTTCTTATGTTTTTAATGTTTTCAAATAAAAACCTTAAATTTTAGAAATCGATGGATTACCTTGAAATGCAAATACACATGTATGATGAACGTGAATGATCTTGAGCTTGAGTAATTAAAGCAGAGTTAACTGTCTGATAGTATAGAAACTGTACCTCATCACGATCTAAATAACATCCAATTAACTTTAAGCGTTAGGCTATTATTGACATATAAATGCATCTACGATGTATACGAATTGCTAGTTTTGTTTGATTTGTGGAATTATTGAGATAAAATGCGGCACAACCTGGTATAAAGCTACAGCCGAGGTTAACCAAATGATTTAATAAGCTTACCTGGACTTGTGCCTTCGTCAAACCATTGTCCGTTGACGCTTTTAAAACCATCTCCTTGTACATGGTTGCCGTTCCAACCATCCCTCCTGCAAAAAACCGCTCTAAAATACCTCTCTGTTCATCTGAGATACGAGTACGTTTCGCCAATGTATTTCCTCACGAAGAAAAACCACTATCTCGCTGAAGGCTTACCAGACGGCATGTTGTGGAATTTGTTACTCGCGGGCGAACGTGGATTATTCCATAAAGCGATTTCATTGGCTGCTCCAGACAATGCCTCAAATAAGCGGCATAAGACGGCTCAGATGGCCCAGACGATCATTTCACTTGGGTACTACCCACATTCTCAATTGAGAAATACCGGGTGTTACGCTATGAGAAAATGTGACACGGGTGCTTCAAACTGGCATTTTCGTTTACTAATAAAATGAGTTGCAGAGAAAAGATGTGAACTCTGCAACAGCATTGCTTGTCGTTCTCCTCATAGGGATATCTACAGCTCGTTCATAGCTATAGTAAGAGTACACTGTGACTTCAACAGACGATCCAGAAAACAGGAAACAGTAATTATACCTCTTCTTGCCTGTTCAAGGCGGATTGAGAGCAATTGGGCATTCATTCCGCATCAGCCACGCTCTATAATGTTTCGTCATATAATGCATTGCTAGCTTTGGACCCGACCTTATTTGAGGGGGATAGATCACTATTTGGCTACCTTCTTGGAAAAGAATACTAAATAACTAACTAGTTGAGTTGATTTTTCAAAGCCACTGTTTCCAAAATGCAAGTATTTGATGTAGGTTTACCAACTCGCAGTCGAGTCTGCGGTGTCAGCTGGTGCAGTGATTACTCGAAGCGTTTCTTGAGTTCCGAGCTACGTAGAAATGGTTTTATTTCCAGATGTGAGCTTTTTTCGGACTGCTGCCGGGAAAAGGTGCGTGCGAAAAATATGAACGTGCTCCGTGAGTCGTAGTCTTACAACCGGCACGAGTAACTTAACAAGGCACAGAAGCCTCTGGAGAAGAAGTAGTCTAAATATAAAGATTTCGAACGTTGGCTTTTACAAATATTTCAGCGAAAGTTGTGGTTTTGCAGGTTTGACCCTTATAAAACTTCCTTTAAATAAACAAATATTCGAACACAACACTTTTCTTTGTCGCACATCTGCAGTGATGTATTATGGGCTATGCCCTTTGCAGATCTTTCGCTTTTTTTTATACCTAAAATGAGCTTTATCGATATCCCCCGAAGTACCATAAACATTCAATTATGATACATTAAATTATGATAGGAGTTAGATAACTGTTTGCTCCTGTTTCGTATATGTAACAGACGACCTTAGTTCTTGAAACCACTTGCTTCATAGTCCAATTTTTTATTTTTGCGTTTTATCTCAGTAGTCCTCATTTGGAATTAATTAGCGTTATTCTGCACGTGAGAATCATGTTTCTGAACTAGCAACATTGCGCTTACATTTGGTTCACGGTTCGGTTATATCCTCGGAGACCCAGGGGCTGAGTCGATTTCAAGTATGGGCATGAAGAGCCCCTGGGGACATTGTCTTACAAGACTAGTTCTAAACGGTAGCAGTCGTTCTGCCATCTGATTGGTGCCAGAAAATCTTTGTGTTTTTCTGCCCTATCAGAGTAAGGTGTACTTTAGAAACCTTTCGTGTGTTTTAACACGGACATATATCCTGGTAGCTCAGTTGCTCGCTATGTTTGTTTGGACCGTGCTACGGAGATTTGCTTGAAGTGAAAAGTTTCCGTCTCAACAAACAATGTAAGAGAAATCGATCATATTGTCCGCGAAAATTTTTTCCAGAAATTATACTGAATAGTATCACAGGTATCACTAGAGAACGTGTTTTCAAGTTTGCGAGGTTTGTATACAACACGATGGTTGCAGTCATTGATATGTCGCTTTAAACGTTAGACGAGATTTAAGCTTAAATCTTTCTAGATTTTTTACATAATTTGCTATGACTGAAACTTTGCCAATCCCGTGAAGTTATTTATCGCACGGGCCACGCAGGTATGTCGAGCAACTGGTACTAGCGTATCTTTCCGTGCGTGCCAAAATCTAATCCAATCTACGCTTGAAAAAAAAGAAAAGCTAAGCGTGGAAACTGTTGTTTATTAGATGTGGGTAGATGACCCTGTACTACTAAGCTGACATTTGCAATAAAGCAAACCCGCCCTTTCCATCCAATATTTCTTGGTCTTTGGTTTTGTTTTTCCCATTGAAAGCAGCATCGGATCGATTCCCAATGATCAAAGGTATTTAACTTGGTCTTCAACAATCGACAGAAGAGGTGAAATGACAATGACCAAGGGACTAGAAGAGAATCCGTGGTCTTCCCAGCTCAAGAATTTCAACACTGTAGGCAGCAGTTGAAAGATTAAACTCTTTCCAAACCACTTCGGTAACTGCCCGAAAACATCTCTCCTCACGATGTTCTCGTTAATAATTTTTTGTGAAGGTGTAGTCTGATCGTCCGGGTGAGTGTAGTCCTGAGAAGGACTGTTGTCGGTGGTAGTGACTGACGTTTCGACAACCTGTGCTGAAGTCATCATCAGAGTCAAGTGAATGATTGTTGATCATCCACTTGACAATCATTCACTCGACTCTGATGATGACTTCCGCACAGGTTGTCGAAACGTCAGTCACTACCACCGACAACAGTCCTTCGCAGGACTACACTCACCCGGACGATCAGACGACACCTTCACATGTTACCCCCGGGTTCAAACCATTTACTGCATTAATAATTTTTTGGTCAGATTTTAATTAGCTAACCGGAAACACAGCTAAGCTTTCTCTTAGCGCTTGCTGGAGGTCGTCTACGAACTTAACGTTCTCTGCAACCTTGGCCCTATTGTGAACGATTTTACTACAAAGCGAAGATTAGATTTTGGCGCGCACAGAAAACAGAAAGCTACGTAGGCGAAAGTGCCAGTTGCTCGACATACCTGCGTGGCCCGTGCGACGAAATAACTTCACGGGATTGGCAAAGTTTCAGTCATAGCAAATTACGCAAAAAATCTAGAAAGATTTAAGCTTAAATGTCGTTTAACGTTTAAAGCGACATATCAATGACTTCAACCATCGTGTTGTATAAAAACCTCGCAAACTTTAAAACACGTTCTCTCGTGATACCTGCGAAAGTATTCAGTATAATTTCCTGTAAAATTTTCACGGACAATCTGATCGATCTCTCTTACATTGTGTGCTGAGACTGAAACTTTTCACCTCAAGCAAATCACCGTTGCACGGTCCAAACAATCATAGCGAGCAACTGAGCGCATAGATGTCCGTGTTAAAACACACGAAAGGTTTCTAAAGTACACGTTACTCTGATTGGGCAGAAAAACACAAAGATTTCCTGGCACCAATCAGATGGCAGAACGACTGCGACCGTTTGGAACTAGTTTTGTAAGACAATGTCCCCACGGGCTCTTCATGCCCCAACTTGAAATCGACTCAGCCCCTGGGTCTTTGAGAATGGGTTCGGTTGTAGACTTATACAAGATCTCTTACGCAAAGTGTTTCAACGGAGTGGGAATAGAGAAATCCCGAGATACGCTTTGTCAACAATTATTATCAGGTGTTGACTATCCTGCCAAGTTCTATCGCTATTGAGGGAACAATGCAACAACTTTAGGACTGCAATCCCCTTTTGTGATGCAGCGATATGGACGGTAAGATGATGTTATATTAAATAAGATGTAGATTGGATGTAAAATGCGAAACAATGGAGTTTGTGTTTGAATGTGAACACTTTCGAACAACTGACGGCATCGTCAAATCAGCTCATTTTATCCAACTTTAAAATTTGATAAAATCGCACTGAATCATTTCCCTAAAAAATCCTTTGGAGATCGAAAAAAACTACACTTCGCCTTCCAAAATCCAGATTTTCAGTCGATTATTTTGTATAGCACATAGTAAAATAAGGTTAACGGGTTAGTTTTTACCTATTTTTAATCTTGTTAGAAGAAGGTCGGTTAAATTCAGTTAGATTGTGTAAATAAACCATCAAGAATTGCTTAAATTGCTATGTTTTGATGTTGTTTTCAAGATTTGGTAGTTGTTATCGGTCCAAGTGTTTTCAATTCGTGGCGCGACGCTCCGAGATTAGTCTGAAATTTTGAGCTTCAAAACCGGCATTTGGTCGAAATTCAGTTATTATCGATTTTCTCGAAAATATATCGCTATTCAGCCAAACGAAGTATGCAGTGCTTTATTTCACCATAAGGCCTAACTAACTTGAGAATATGAGCCGAATCAATTTTTTGTCTGTTGTCACCAAATGTTTGACCGTTGGTAAGATTCGTTCGTAAGTCGCTCTTACTACAACCGTCGGCGAATTATTTTTAGGGAGGTTTTGGTGGATTTTCCAAATCATGACCCAAAACCGTCTTTGTCTTTTTTACTCTCCAAGTCTGTTGTATATGGTAGGTTGGCATGTGTCTTAACAATGGTTTTGGTCTTAACTCAATCAACTACGTTTTTCGCTTATTTTTTTACCGTGTTTTGGAGGTAATTTTTATTATTGCCGTTTCGAGCTTCATGGGCTAACTAGAGGAAAAACTTAGGTAAAACTTATTTATCAATTGGCCCCCAAATCCCTCACTATTGTCAGTTTATTAATTGTTTGTCTATGTAGCTTTCGGTCTAACTAGTCCATTTACCTCCAAAAATTGCGTGGGCCTTGTCTCATCAGTAAAACTGGTGCCGTTTCTTTCCTTCACTTTCTTGTGTTATTAGAAACGAATGGCGCAATGAATTTCAAATCAGCTTAGTTACATTTCACTTTGCTGTGTTTCATGTTCTTGAAGTTGTTGTTTCTTATATTCTCTTCCGTTTAAGGTAATGTGAAGTGACCCAATAACTGGTACTATAGACAGAATGGATGGCTGTGACATTTACTGTGGCTAGCTGTTATTGAAGAGTTTGTCATTATTCCCAGAAGCTTACTTCTTGTTGAAATTATTAGCGTTTTGTTCTCTGTACACAACTTGCCTAGACTAATATGCTATATAGGAGTTGCCTACTGTATTTGTGACGGTAAAATTACCATTAAAGTTTTCAGAAGTTTTGTCCATATTTCAGTGAAAATGAATGTGAGTAGTAATCAGTTGTATTAAAAACTAGATCATTGGATAATGCAATTCAAGACTTTTTATTGGCTCAGCCGTTATGGTATATGAGCCAATATACCACAATATAATTTCGGTACATTGTTAAATCCGGTTTCCTCTCACAAAATAAAGTCGAGAAGATTCTTGGGGGCGTTTTTTTAAATAAAACAGTTATTCCACTCTCGCTTGTTGGATATGAGATGACTATAGCCAACAAGGCGCTACGCGCCTCGTTGGCTATCTATCATCTCATATCCAACGCGCGCTCGTAGAATAATTGTTAATTATTAAAAACTGGATCATTGGATAATGCAATTCAAGACTTTTTATTGGCTTAGCCATTATGGTATATCTGCCAATATACCATAATCTACAAATATGGTAAGCGTACGCGTCAGCTTAATTTATTTATTTATTTATTTATTTATTTATAATAACTTCATTTGCCTAAATAATAAGATAATAATAATAATAATAATAATACAGACAGATAACAATAGAAATAACATCGAGATGCAAAAAGGCAAAAAGGGTCAAGCCAGAGAGGAACTAAATTCTCATTGACGGCAGCCCCCAGAATAAAAGCAATATGCAATAAAAATAAAACTAAAATGTAAAGGTAAAAATTATTGAAAAAACAAGTTAATTGATAAATGGATATTGGTGCAATATTATTGATATTATTTAAAAATGTGTTCTTTCAGTTTTTTTTTTAAACTTACTAGCAGAGCTAGAGCTAACTATGTCACTTGGCAAGTCATTCCAGATTTTTATATATTTATACCAAAAAGAGTTGTTGAGGATATTTGTTCGAGCATAAGGCGTCCAGATTTTGACATTGTTGGTAGATCTCGTCCGACTATTGGAGAAAGTTAAGTAATTACATAAGTCTACTCTTGAAAAACCATTAATGAATTTGAATAATTGCACTAAACTAAGAAATTCACGACGCGAGTTGAGTGTTGGCCAGCCAAGATACTTCAAACGTTCACTATAGTCGATAGAACTACCAAGGATCCACCTGAAAGCATTCTTTTGCACTCTTTCAAGCTTATCAGAAAGATATTGTTGATGTGGATTCCACACAGGACAGGCATACTCAACAATTGGCCGAACCATAGACTTGTATCCAATTGATATTGCTTCAGAGCTTTTCCCAAATGTGCGCTTTAGTAGGCCAAGTATCTTATTTGCTTTAGCAGCAACAGAGAGAACATGCGGTTTCCAAGATAAGTCAGATGATATAATGACTCCAATATGTTTGTGTGTTTTAACCTGTTCCAGTGGGATTGAATTGATGTTGTACGAGCAAGGTGTTACAGATCTAGATCTCGTGATATTCATACATTTGGATTTAGTTGCTTTAAGTTTCAAAAGCCACTTTTTACACCAGTCTACGATCTGAGACAAGCTTTCACACACAGGTTGATGAACAGATGATGGATGATCTGAGTTAAACAATAGAGTATCATCGGCAAACATTTCACTTGAACACGATAAGTTCTCAGGTATATCGTTGACATACAACAAGAACAACATTGGCCCAACAATACTTCCCTGAGGGACACCAGAGTAAACCATGGACCAGTCTGAGCTTTCACCTTCCAGAACAACACGTTGGAAACGATCTTGCAGGAAATCACCTAGCCACTCGAGAATCTGACCATTGATACCATATCGGCCAAGCTTAGAGATGAGATGTTTGTGTGGGACTGAGTCAAACGCTTTCTCAAAGTCCAAGAAGACGACATCTGATGTTTTGTTTTTATCTAAGGCTGATGCCCAGGAGTGAAATAGGCGAATAAGTTGGGATGTGCAGGAAAAACCAGCTCGAAAGCCATATTGATGAGGGCTTAACAAGTCATGATCTTCTAGATGAGCCATAATATGTCTTGTGACTAGCTTCTCTAGGGTCTTAACTACAAGCGATGTTAGAGAAATTGGACGATAGTTAGAAACATATTCTTTACCACCATTTTTGTAAACTGGGGTGATGTTGGCAGACTTCCAGTCACGAGGTAGTTTTCCTCTATTCAGAGACATATTGAATAACTTTGACAGTGGATCAGAAATTACAGAGGCTGCCTCCCGGAGCAAACGCGCAGACAAACCATCCGGGCCAGTGGCTTTATTCACATCAAGGGTAAGCAAAAGCTCTCCCACATTAGCACTAGAGCACATGAGATCTGGTATAACGAAGCCTGAACCATGTGAATGGGCATCCTCATCGACATCGGTAGCTGGGTCAGGGCGGGTAAACACCGACGCGAAAAATTTGCAAAATAACTCTGCTTTGTCCTTGCCAGTAGAAGCCGTGACACCACGATCCGACCATTTCATAGTGACAGGTATTGATTTGCTTTTCGTTTTGGATTTTATAAAAGACCAGAAGCGTTTAGGGTTTTTGGAATCAATTAATGAGTGAACATGTTGGTAATAACTCTTATTAAGTTCCGATTTAACTTTATTCCTTAACGATTTATATTTATTCCAATCAACTTCAAGCTGGGTAAATTCGGCTTTCTTCCAAAGGCGTTTTCTTTTGTGGAAAAGCTTGCGTATATCAGAAGTGATCCAGGGCACATTTTGTCTTGATTTTATTTTCTTCGAAGGAACGTTGTTTTCAATGGCTTTAAAGAATGCAGACTTCCAATTTAACCAAACCTCTTCTATTGTGTCAATAGGGAGTTTAAGCAAATCACTACGGCTGGCGCTGCTACGGCTATCGTGGTTGACGAGGCTTGGGGAGAGTACGTCGCCGTAGCCCGCCAAAATCCAACTTTAAGCAACGCGAACTACAAACCTAGTACGGCTGAGAACTGTAAATCCAATAAATTAAGCGTCTTCGCGGTAGTTTATTGCACGTCTAAAAACTCAAAATGACTTCGTTGAAAGGGACGAGGGATTCCAACGTTTGGAAAAAAAAATTGTAAGCGATCCTGTGCACAGTGAATGAATGAATTAAAATATTTGAGCTTACGTGTTGTAAAATTGCCAGTTTGGAGCTTATAAACACCAAAGCAAAGTTTCTACACGGTCCCTCATAACCCTCGTCATTCCTTGGCTTCAGCTATTTGAATTTCAAGTAGTCTTTGAGGTTTGAAAAGGAAAAGTTAGACTTTCTACCTACGCATTTCACTTTGTGTTCGCTGCGTTCTCCATGTGCACACTGCTTCGATCCTTCGACAAACCCGGTGGCAAAAATAAAGGCAGATTCACTCGGTAAGGGACAGCAAGCTTGATAAATATTCCCGATAAGCTATTTTTAAAGATGTTAAGTGTATTTCAATAGTTAAAATTGATCAGGAGAATGTATAAAGCGAAGAAAGAAGCGAGATAAGTTCACGTACCACAGACTACGCCGAAACCTTCCCACTCGCGTAGAAGGATTTCCCGCTACGGCTGGCTGGGAACCACTGACATGCGCAATGACTCGTTTCTGGACAATTTTACTTCCGGTAGCCGTAGCAGCGCCAGCCGTAGCGATTTGCTTAATCTCCCTATTGTCGTTCAATATAGCGTCCCATGGGATATTTGATAGTTCAAGACGAAAGTTATCCCAATTAGCATTTTTGTAGTCAAAGATTTGTTTTGGTCGTTGATATGGACGAGTGACTTTGCATGTCAACTTGAGAGAGACAACATTGTGGTCTGAAGAGCCAATTCCGTCCAAAATTTGGATGTTTTTAAGTGATTCTGGACGATTAGATATCACAAGGTCTAGGATAGCATCTTGACGCGTAGGCTCGTCGATCAATTGAGAGAAACCATAGAAGTTCACAATATTATCGCAGAAATAGTCTGATAAGACATTTGGTTGAGAAGGGCATATCAAGTCCCAATCAATATCCGGAAAATTAAAGTCACCCAATAGAACAACATTAGTGTGATCGGATACCACTGTAACTTTTTCTAGTGACCTTTTAAGGCCTTCTAGATAGTTCATGTCACTTGAAGGAGGGCGGTACAATACTCCTAGGAAGTACGATCCAGTTTTCAGTGGAATTTCGGCCCATAAGAGTTCGCAAATATCTTCTTCCAAATCAGGACGTCTTGAGCATGATATATTAGATTTAACGGCTAAAAGTACACCGCCACCCCTACTTCCACGGTCATTTCGAAGAACATTATATGAAGATGGAAGGATTTCGTTGTCGGCTATTCCCTCATGAAGCCATGTTTCGGTTATCGCAATTATGTCGGGGTTCATCAGCGCTACATGACTCTGAAGCTCCAGTCTTTTATTGACGATACTTCTTGCGTTAAAGGAAGATATTTTAAGAGTATTCTTTCCCAATGGTGGACCAGGGTTTCTTGAGTTACATCGTCTGTAAGGTCCTGGATGAGGATGAATGTCTCCACTTCTAACCACAGAAAGGGCAACCGGGTTGAAGGAAGCCGTACAGTTTGAATAGTACGCCACTCTTGACTTCTGAAACTTCTTGTGAGGTGAGGTGACAAAATGGCCGCCGATCCTTGACATATGCCTTGGCGAAATTAGATTGAAATCGACCAGGTATGAGTTGAAATACTTGAAGAATTTATCCCCGTAATACACTTGAGCATTCTTCGAGAGCTTGAGAGAGTATAAGTTGACAGAGAACAAAGCTAACAGCGAAAAACTTAATAAAATTACGGACAGGCTCGGAACACGTCTTACCGCCATAATATCAAAGGTCACCTATCAAAATCAAAAGGGAGCTAAAAAATCCATTTTCTTCTTACAAAATAATATTTCTTGAGGGCGTTTTTAATAAAACAATTATTCCACTCGCGCTTGTTGGATATGAGATGATTATAGCCAACTCGGCGCTACGCGCCTCGTTGGCTATCTATCATCTCATATCCAACGCGCACTCGTGGAATAATTGTTAAATATAGGGATGTTTCTTTTCGAACATAATACATGAGGAAGACTTGACTACCACATTATACCGCTGACCAAGAAGGCGGAAATCAAATATGGTGCCTATAGTTATCAGGTCGATCACCGGACAAATAACTGATGGGAAAGTAAATCTGCTGGCTTAGCAAGCCAAAAAACGAAGGAATTATTATTTACTGTTCTAGTATTGTATGTTTTCATCTCCTGTAGTTGTAAGATACTGAAATGCTTCAAGAGTATTACTTCAAATTGTTTGTTGCTTTTTTAGTAATTTCTACGTCCGTGACCGAAAGAAAATAAAAGATGCTAAAATAAATTAAGAGATGTACTGTGCGACTCACTGCATGGGTTGTTGTTTCCCATGAAGTCAAATATACAACAGCTTTATTTTTTCTCTTCACATGACAGCAAAATAAACCCACAACATGCAACAAAATTGAGCCCCAGGAGGTGGGAGGTGGAAGGGAGAAATAACTGCTAGTATTAGTGCTCCACGTGTTTAAAAATTATAACCCCGCTCTCAGGTCTTATGAAAATCTGTTGGTAGGAAATAAACGGGGATTTCAACTCGCCTGGCAGAAAGAAAAGGGTGAAAAAGGTTATTCAAACTTCAAATTCTCCCCTCTCACCCCACCTTAATGGAGAGTGAATTTGCATGCGCACTTTGCTCTGATTTCCTGCCGGCTCAGTTGGAGGCGTCTGTCCAATTTCATGTCGTACAAAATAACAAAAAAAGGCAAAAAAAAAATTGAGTGAAAAATAAAATAGAAACAAAATGTATATTGACATGGCAATTGACCAGGGATTGATTCGCTCATGTTTATTTATGGCATACTAAGTCCCTTGCCCAAAAAAAGTTTTCAAGAAAGGACAAGGAATCAGAAAAGGCGTATAAAAGGCAGCAATTGGAAGAGAGATATCAGCTCTAAATGGAAAATTTCAAAGAATTTCCCCTTTTACATGTGAGCAAAAGTAAGTTTTTCTTTACATAAATCTTTTGAAGGTCACTAAATACTTACAGGTAGAAAAATGAAGCACAATGACAAAAAAGTATAATTACCTCAATAGGTCTTTTACTCAAGAAATATAAGGCCACTGATAACCAAATTTCACAGTGGTCACCACCAGAAAAAAAGCAACGGTATATAAATGCATATTCTATGGAAAGCTGGCAGACAACTGCCCAGGGTAAAAAATCTCAGCACCAAATAGAATGCAAATGCTGTCTCTTAACAACACCAGCAGAGAGTAGACTCTTCAAAAACAGCACAGGTTGTGTGGCAAGCAGAAGGGAGGCATTCACAGATGTAAAAAGTCAAGCCAAAGAGCTTTCAGGAAAAAAAATCTTCAAACCAACACAAAAAGAAGGGAAAAACGTAGGGTCAGTGATATATAAGGAATTTGACTCTGAATGTAAGGAGCAACTGGGAAAGTCCTTTAGGGAAGTCATGTCCATGGTTTCCGAGGCTGGGTTGACAAAGAAAGTTTCACCTGTTAAGGCAAAAAAAAAAAAATACGTAAAGAAGAGAGAAAATTAAAAAAAAAAGTATAGAAAATTCCTGAAAAAAAATTAGGTTAACCTTCACCTGGCTCAACGAACATATTTTGCAACCAGGAAAAGGCAAAGAATGGTACAATGTTCTGAAACCATTGATGAAGCAGAAGGAGGGTAAAAAATTCCCCAAAGCGGAACACCTGAAGTCATACAGCCTGAAAAATTACACAACAACCTAAACTGCAACCCCAAATCCAGATATTGTGCCAACAGGTATGAAAACCACCCGGCAAAAATACAAGTACTTGTCATGAAGGCCACTAAGCAACTACAGTCTGATGCAAAAGTATGGGATGCAACCTTCTTAATGCAGAATAACTGGCTTCCCAATGCTAATGACTATGAGTTATCAGATGAGGTAACCAGTACTCTTGACAAGAAAAAAGTTGCTCTGAAATTGCTACAATCCTGGACGATGATTACAGTACATTTGTAAAGTATTTTGATCAAGCATTCTTACCTAATCTTATTACCTTACATGATTTAGTCAGGTCATTTAAAAAAGGTAATAAGTCACTTGAGAGTGATTGTTGTCCATCATTTTTACCACCGAAAGCTTCAGATTGAGAGCGAATTTGTTACTGGTAATTAACACTTATTTACTAATTGCTCACCTTCATCATAAGCGAGTCAAAGATTATGTTTGGCTGCAGAATAGCTGTGCTGTTGAGCTATCTTGTCCCTATGGATTTAAAAAAATACACTGTGAATATGAGATTAGAAAAGAAGTCTCAGGCAACAGTTTACATTACTTGGCTTAAAATTCTACCATAACTTAGATGGCTTTAATTTCACAAGTTGGACAACATACCCTGACGAATGTGGAAGTTGAATAAGAATTTAAGTAAAAATCATAGTTAAGAAAAGGTAATGGTCAGATTCCTATTTGCCATGTTCATGTATGATTGAGAATGTCTGTGTTATTCGTCACAGGCTGGCAAATCAGTCATTGTTAACTAAGGTTAAAGACGACATCCCAATTTAGTTTGTCACCTCTCTTGGGATCGATTCAATCTAAAACATTGATATGTATACTTTAAATTTCGCTACACATGTATAAGAACACAACTGTTGACGCATAGCTTTTTGCTCTCTCTCATTTACATGCCGTGTAGATTGAGTAATGAACTCGCTTTGTTGAAGCTCATATAAATACATTTACCCACAAAATTGTACTATAAATCTTCGTGAAATTTCTAACTCGGGATTGAGCCGAGGCATTTAAACTTGGTAAACAACAAAATTTACTCTACGGGTAAGTTTTCACACGGCGGTTTATCAGTTTCCACCTCATCGTACACTGACGAGAATGGAAAATTTCCGAAACATACCAAAGCATTTGTAATCTGTAATTTAGTAAAGGAAAAAATGCGATTTCCTTAAATGAAACGTTCGCTATTTGGATTTACGCCTCAGGGCATTATGGAAGCTACGGCAAATTAGAGCTAATTCGCCGAATGAAACACAAAAATACCACTCACCTCAGCTGTAGACCTCACATCTGCACTAAAACAACGTCTTCTAAAAAAATTTCGGTAGATACATCCATGTTCGCCTTCTAAATGTGTAAAGGCTCTGATCTAAACTTTGAACGCGCCGTGCGGTAACGGCAGCCATTTTTTTAAGTTTTGAAACTCTGCTGGGGGTCTCAAACCAAGATAAAACCCAGGCCTCAAACTACTTGAGTTCAGGCTAATTTCTCTAAAACCTAATAGGAGTAAATCATACATTTTCATAAAGAGGTCAACAAAACTCTCCTCATTATTTTAATCTGACTTCATTCAGTCTTGTTCCCAGGGGATACAAGCCTTGGGAAACAATTTCTTTTTGTCCTCTCTGATACTATCAGCTGTTAAAAAAAAAAACAAGAAAAACACTGTTGCCTTGAATTACTGTAAAATATTGTAGAAGTCTGAGCTTTCACCACTCAAAGGCATCATCCGGGACGGATAAGATAAAATATTTCACGAGGGCCGAATAAAAGGGAGAGAAGTGTCACTATATCAATGAGCTAGTGTCACTGTGATTGATCAGCTGTACAGGTTCTCATAAAATTTTTAAGATACCTCTTATTTAATAAGTTGAAAAGTAAGGTTGTGAAGGGTGTATCTGATGTTTTTGGGTAGCAAGGATAGATGAAGTTGAATATAATTTTTATCTGGATAATAATTGATTTATTTAACTATTATTACAACAGGAGGCTCAGGATGTTATTTGATTGTATTCACCTTTAGGAAACAGGCTGGTTTTTCTTTTTTAGTTCACACCTCTCCAGTTATGGTAGAATTCTCATCTGTTGAGGTTTAGGGGTAGTTTGAGGAAAATAAAATGATCAGATTTCAATAAAATTTTTCAAGTCATAAGGCACATGTGATGATATTTTGAAGACTGACGATTGAAAATAACCTTCTTTCCTCTGCTAAAAATCCTCCCAGGTTATGACGACCAAAGCCCTAGTGATAACATTATCTTACTTTTCTCAACGCGACAGTTACATTTTGTGTTTCAGTGTCGTTCACGCCGGCTGTGATTCGTGAGAAAAACTTTTCAACCAAAACCCAGATTTCTGTGAAATTTAATGTTTTGCTGAAATTGCAAATACATTGCACTGCAAGTTGAAGCTCTCAAACACTCAAAGGAAAGTGAGTACTACAAATGTACTCGATTTGTTGAGATAGCAGTGACACAACTCAATTACTTTCCAATACGTCTGTGCTCGACAGGCCTCCTGTATCATTAACAAAAAGTATCATCTACATCGATCGCACCACTAATTATTAGAGAGTACTGGAATTGAACTGGATTGTACACCCTTTTGCTTTTGGAAAATCAATCGAGTGCGAGTTCCTTTCGCCCATGCACCGCACAACGATATTGAAGACTACGACGCTTGAATGAAAGTTATAGAGGGAAAAATTGATAAGAAAAGCTGTCTGAAGAGGTCGTGACCCTATTGTTTTCCGACGAATTTTCCTCCTTCACTTCAATCGCGGGAAACCCAATCCGGCGCGTAGTGAAGCGTTAAGCCTTGGTGAAACGGCGCATGATAGTCGATGATAGTTGATGACAGTCGATGATAGTTGAAGCGCGCGCTTCTGTTTGACCACCAACTATCATGCACTATCATCGACTATCACCAATTAGTATATACTAAACCAGTGGATAGCGTTGAAGGCGCGCTCTGATTGGCAGGTCAAACTCCGAATATCCTTTGCTATTTACCTCCGAGCAACTCGGAGGTAAATAGTGTAGCTAGCTAGTATCCGCTAGCTAGATATATATATATATCACTGTCATTAGTTCCTCTTGTGTCCTTACAAAATACTTTTCTTGGCTCCGCACTATCTTTCAAGCTTTGCAACCACCTCACTTCATCCCAAAATACTCCACTGTGTTCTGTGTAAAAAGGAAAAACAAAATACAGAAAAAAAGTCAACATAAAATCAATGTAGAAATCAATCGGAATTAACACTCCTTCATCGTAACACTAAAGAGCAATCCGGCCCGACAAGAATCATCGCCAACAATCAATTCTATACAACAAATTCTGGTATTGCCGCTAGCTTCATCAATATTTTGATTGTGTAAGCCCTACACTTGCCAGCTCCCTAGGGAATTATGTTGGCAACCCCCTTACATACAGAAAATCTTCTCCTCCCAGTAGTTTTGTCATTTAATTAACTCCCATAAGTGACCAAGACAGAATTTCTCCTTACAATATCTATTCAATATCTAGCAGAGAAGTACTGACAATAGCTAAAAACATCAGTTAGGGGATTTTAGGTTGATCCAATAAAAAATTCTCCAAACCAACTTCATAAGAACTCTATGGCAGACTGTAAGGAGAATCAAGGTAAGGAGACCTCGCTAGTGAAGTTGTAGATAAATGAACAATTAAGATAAAGGCAAAGAACGAAAAATTGCACCATCTCAATCATGAGGTCAGTTAATTCATACAGAACAGGACGATTCCTTGTAAAAATACACTGGCCCAATCAAAAAAAGAAAACATAAATATACATTTATAAGCCCTACACTTCCCTGCTCACTAGGGAATTATGTTTGCAACCTCCTTAAATACAGAAAATCTTCTGCACCCTGGAGTTTTGTCGTTTAACTCCCGTAAGTGACCAAGACAGAATTTATCCCTACAATATCTATTTTCAATATCTAGCAGAGAAGTACTGACAATAGCTAAAAACAGTAATCAGGGGATTTTAGGTTGATCCAATACAGAATTCTCCAAACCGACATCATAAGAACTCCATGGCAGACAGTAAAGGAGATTCAATTTAAGGAGATCTCGCTAGTGAAGTTGTAGATAAACAAACAATTAAGATAAATGCAAAGAACGAAAAATCGTAACATCTCAATAATTAGGTCAGTTCATACAGAATAGGATGATTCCTTTTAAAAATACACTGCTTAAATCAAAAAAAGAAAAAAAGATATACATTGATAAGCCCTACACTTGCCAGCTCCCTAGGGAATTATGTTTGCAACCCCCTTAAATACAGAAAATCTCCTCCTTCCTGGAGTTTTGCTCTAACTGAGGTGACTCAAGGACAGGTTTGTAATCTCTTCTCTAAATGAGATGACAGCAGAACTCCACTGCATATTCCAAATGAATTGATGAGGATTGCTTCTGAGAATCTCTCAAAAACCTTCATGGCATAAATTTCTATGGAGTCCACCAAGACTAGCACAGTACCAGATATTTTCAAACTATCTCCAGTGACTTCAATCTGTTTATAGACATGGCATATCATCACTGCGCCAGGAGAGAACCTGCCCATATTACAGTTCTATCACCCTTTAGTAGAGTTCTTATTGATCGATTGATTGATTGATGGACTTATTTACTCAACTTTAATCGTACAGATCTTCATCCTTTATCATCCTTTATTGTGACCAAGACAGAATTTCTCCCTACGATATCTAATATTCAACATGTATCAGAGAAGTAGCGAGAATAACTAGGAAAACATAAGTCAGGGGATTTTAGGTTGGTCCAGTAGAAAATTCTCCAAGCCGACATCATAAGAACTCTATGGTAGACAGTAAAGGAGATTGAATAGTCCATTTTACAGTTGTGTGCTTGGTTACCAAGCCTTTGAACGGGAGTGAGGCTAGGGATGACCTTGTTATGATACAAACCTTGCTGCCTTTCAAATGTAAATCACTTTGTTATCATGCTAGCTCGATAGAGGTCTCTATCACAACAAGGTCGTCTTTAGCCTCACTCTGAATCAAAGGCTTAGCAACTAAGAACACAACTGTAAAATGGCCTATTTAAGAAGATCTCGCTGGTGAATTTGTGGATAATATAAATGAACAATGAAGGTAAATGAGTAGAAAGAATTAAAATCACAACATCTCAAGAATTAGGTCAGTTCATACAAAATAGGATTATTCCCGTAAGTACTAAAAGAAGGGAATGACCTAAAACCACCTGCAAAAATCTAAAACCACCTACAACCACCCACAACCACCACCTACAACCATCAAAAACCACCTACAACCACCACCTACAACCATCTAAAACCACCTACAACCACCCACAACCACCAACTACAACCATCTAAAACCACCTAACACCACCTTCAGAATACTATTGTGTGACAATTTGTGACAATTTAAAAGCACACAGGAAATGTTGCTGTATGTCTCACATGTCATGACCAAGTTACTAAAACAAGGAATGACCTACAATGAGCTACCATGGAAACAAGGACTGACCTAAAATGATCGACAACGATTTACAATATGACCTACAATGAGCTACAATGGCCTACAGGGAGCTATTATGAGTGTTACAAAAAATTGTGGTGTGGCTTGTGTGACTTTCTAGGCCCATGATGGTGTGATGGTCTCTTTGTTTTGCTCTCTAAAAATTTCAACGAGTTAAAGCAGGCCAAATATGTCTCATAGTCTCGCGGTGCTGTGATACATGACCTTATTAATGGTTTTGATATGAAAATATCAATGAGTAAAAGGTGCTGACAGGCCAAATACGACTCATAGCCTCATGTTAGTGAAAAATTATGGCAGGCTTGTTATATAAGACCCTCAAAGACATCTTAACCCTCACCTAAACTACATATATGTTACATATATGTGACATTTATGTATCTGTAACATATATATGTGAAATTACTTGACATGTGTGTGACATATATGTATAGATTTAGGAGCAATTGTACGTATATTTAACATAGATGTAATATCTAACAAGGTAAATTAACACATATGTAACACCCCTTGCCAAAAAAGATGGCCTTGAAGTATACTTTAAGTATACTAGAAGTAATGGTTATACTGCAATCATACTTCAATAATACTTCAATAGTGCTGCACTTACTAAAGTACATCTGCAGTACCCTTTCTTAAGTACACTTTAAGTATACTGCTCAAGAGAAAATCATGTTATTTATTGTTGATGTTGGGTTCATTGGTGTACTTTCAGTAAACTTCTCATGTACTAAAATCCCCAGTAATTCTTCAACATTCCTATAAATTCCTTAGATTTCCTTGGAATTTCCTGCAAATTTGAGATTCGCAATATTTCAGGGAAGGCATTGATGCTCTGAATTGGAATTCCTAAGAATTTCAAGTCCTGTTGGCTATGAATGTGGAATTTTTCTTGGGATAATTAAAAAGTTTCTGATGTTAGACAAGTAAAATACAGGAGCTTCTAGTCATGTGTTTGATAGTTAATGATGCAAAAAATATGACAGACACATTTAGTGATTAATAGCTGCCTAAAATCATTATATTAGCTTTGGAAATTGTCTAACTGCTATAAATCCTTCTTCATTTACAGCATTTGTTCAATAAAAGTTGAAAGAGGAGAACAGTGTCACAATTTTAAAGTCCATAAAACAGTACGGGACAAATGTACCAAAAGCAAGAGAGGCATTTCCAAAACAGCGAGACAATAAGATGAACTTTATTACTTGTAACTGTACCCTCACCAAAATTAAGTATATTTTTAGTATACTAATTCTGTAATGAAAGTGTACTGCAAATAAGATACACAAAGTATACTTTCAGTAGACTTTAAGTATGGTTTACAGTGCTACTAAAAGTATACTTGTAGTACACTTGGTCCGACCTTAAAGTGGAACACCCAAAAGTATACTTGAAGTATACTTGAAAGGTACTTAAAATTTTGCAGTGCACTTGAAGTATAGTTCATGAGTAGAAGCAATAGTGGCAAACTGAGTGGTACTTAAAGTATACTTTAAGTTATGATACTTAGAATGTATTCAAGATAACTATTATAAATGAATGGCATGCATACATGCAGCCAGTCAAATTAATATGCAATAAGAAGCATGCACCCTCTAGTTCATATGGCATGTGTTCAGCTTTATTATATACTTGGTCAAGTCAGATAGGCATTGAAACGTATAAGTATGAAATTCATTTCGTTAATGAATTTGGTACAACTGTCCATGACAATTAAATAAGCAAAATTTGTAAAAGACCGCTTCAAAATTGTCTTTTAATGTAAAAACAAATATATTTTACAATGAAATCCATCATTCGATTATTTTATAAAGTTATTACAATAAATTCCATGCAAATTAGAAGTGACTCTCATAATGTTGGGATACTTAACCAAAATGAGTTATTGTTTCAAAAGAAAGAATATCCATAAAATGGAGTTCATCATTCAATCATGTACAACAGAAAACAGATTTCATACAAATCAGCAGTGTCTTACCATGTCTCTAGCTGGGATTAAAGCCCACAAAAAAAATGGTTGTCATAAAATGTAAGAAATTTATCATAAAAAATGGACTTCACTATTTAATAATTATAAAAGTAAGCAACTTGTGCAAATCATAACAGCAAATAGTTTATCTAGTGAGCATCCAATCATATCATATTAATTCATGTTAATAAATGTAATCAACAAAATTGTCTACTTTCCTAGCCGGTTTCCAACCACTTGCCCTTGTGGTTAGTGAACAAATTGAATTTCCAGGAATTCCTGGGAATTCTTAGGAATTTCAACTGAGAGCACCAATGACTTCCCTGAAATACATTGAATTTAAAAACTTGCTGGAAATTCCAAGGAATTTCAAGGAATGTTTAAGAATGACTGGGAATTTTAGGAATACTTGAAGGCAACTTATATCAAATAAATACATGGCTTGCATTATCTCTCAACTATAAATTCAAGTAGTCAATGAAATTTATTTACATGCTTAATTAACTGAGCTTTACATGTTGATTATTTGCTGTTGTCTATTAACTGCAATATGTAGTAATAGGATGAAGTTTCTTTTTCTATTCTTAAAAACTTCATAAAAATTATCCTCAATTACAGCTGTTAATTAAAAATAGTCCTACTGAATCAGTAAATTTTGTTTGACACAATCTGTTGATTCTTTATCATGAAATGCAATAAGTTGGGTCATGTTTATTGCAAGAAATACTATCAGTGAAAAGATAGTCTTGAAAAGAATCAATTGATTTGGGATGATGATAGAAATATCATTTTATCCTTTCCTCCTTGAGTCAGGCTTTGACTTAATTAAATGCAGTTGTAACTTCTTTGGATAAAACTCTTGCGTATTAAAATTAAAATGTAAGGTGTCAAGCAGCATCTTTATGTTGTTTGTTTTTGTTGATTCTGCAAGTTAAAATTGAGAGATTTCTTCTAAAGTTGGACTGAACACTCTTGGGAGTGAAAGGCTTAATTACATTAAAAGAATTGATTTTTGAAAATGAAATTCTTGTTGAAACTGTAGTAATTAATTGCATTGAAGTTATCCCAAACTGCAGACTTAAGCAGTTGTTTTTCTTTTTTCTGGTGGCCTCGCAGCTTGCCAAACGCAAGAAAAATAATCCTGAAACCTTTAGTCTATGGATAGATTTATTTCATTGTAAAGCATAAGCTTAAGAAACTGTGTCATGCAAGTGACCGATTCACTTCACAGGTTTGATCACATACCAAATATTACAATTTGTACCCACCACTAACTTTGAGAATCGTAAATGGCCGCTCAAGCCTTGTACTGGCCAGTCAATAACTGTTGTCTCTTCTTTTAACTTCATGGCGCCAACAACTTGCTTTCCATTTACAACACTACTTAAATTTCTACTGTATTTAGATCATTTTTGAAATACATGAATGTAATCACAGTTTCTTTAATTAACCTCAATTGACATGAATTTTTAATGATTCTGTCATTGTTGTACTATAATCGTTTTAGCAAATTTTTTCCATTGAGAACTGTTATAATTATAAATAGAAAAACTTAAAACTGAAAAAAAAATGAGAAGGTCGCTCTGTGCGGGAGCAAGCACAACCTATCTCACAATAGGTAGCTCCCATTAATACTTTTTGTCACATATGTCAAATGTATGTCACATATATGTGGCATATATTTTATATTTATTTGTGTAAAATTGATATGTTGACATATATGGCACATAACTGGACATAGGTTCTAAATTGCTACATTTGAGACGTGTGTCATATATGTGACACATATGTCAGATAAATTATGTTACATGTATGTGACATATATTTTACATATATCTGCTACATATGTATGTGACAGATATGTTACATGTATGTGACATATGTGAGATACATATGTAGCAGATATATGTAAAAGATATACATGTGGTTTTGGTAAGGGCCATTAGAAAGGAACACCTATACTTTTCTATTTTCAAAATAACCAGCCGTTTTAGGAAAGAAAAAAGCCATAGGTAGTTCAAGTGGAAGTAAGACTCTTATAAAATGTAGCTGCTTGACTCCTCATGCAGGTTTTGTAAGTTTTGCTTTTTGAAATGAAACCATTGAAAGCAGGCCTTATACCTCAGCATTATCATCAATGGCAAAAGTGAGGAAAAACTGAGTAAAATTTTCAGGTGGGTTTTGAAGCATTTAGAGACATTAAAAAATAGTTGACTTAAATATTGTAACCTCTGCAGAGAGCGAAGATTGACTTTTTCTGATGTTTGTTACATGAATGTTTATCCCCTCTACTAATGGAATTAATTAAAGTGCCTATAAAATTTCCAGTAGACCAACCATGAGTATAAATGAAAACATCCATTTGGGGTCTTTTAGCCCTTTAACTCCCAAGAATTGATGATAATTAATTGTGACCTCCAATTGCTCCACATTTCCTGGTAAAAAAATTGGGGAGAATTGAGTTTTAGACCAAGATAACTTCTACCTAATAAGTTTGAGTATTGTAGTGCATGTAGCTCAGTGCCAACCAATTTTCAATTGTGTAGGAAAATGAAAATGAAATTTCATTTTAGTTTTTCGTTGCGCTGTAAAAAAAAGAAGTTGGACTTGAATGTTTTCGTATGGACTTTGGAAAAGGTGTTGCACGTGAAGTCAAGTGGCTATCTTGAAAACAGGGAATGGGGAATCTTTAAAAGCGGGACTCTCAAGTAGCGAGAAACTTTAAAACGAGAAATATTTAGGGGCGTAAAATGAACCCGCCGAAATGAATGAGCGGTCTGGTGAAGCTGCTCTTTTATTCAATTTTACGCAAGGGAAGCATGAAAATTAACGACTGTTGACACAGGTAAAATTACGTTGCAATGAAAAGGGCAGTCAGCAGATACCTTGAATGCTGAAAATGGTGAAATTGTTCAAATTATTTAGGCATGAGAATCTTTATTTTCATCAAGATATTTGGTTGCTACAATTCTGTTTATAAGAAAGCGTAGTGAAGGGCTTAATTTGTCGTTGTTTGTTCAAGGATGAAATAAAGAACTTTTTGTGACCAAAATGTCGCTCTTGTTCATTTACAGTCATAGGAAACGGTACTATCAAGCACCGACTTTAATAAGGACGTGTGGGAAGGCTTTACAAACGGGGATTAGGCGAAAATAAAGGGCAAAGGCAAAATGGGACTAGGCGGAAAATAAAACTTGATGAAAGGTAACAGGTACGTGAAGAAACAGAAACATTTCGCGCTCTAAGAAATAGGTAGAAAGCTGAATATTGTGATCCAAAAATACTAACTGTAGGCATAGTTGGTCCCTTCTACTAACTATGCTTTAGCACGCTTAAAATTGGGAAACTTTATACTCGTTGAAGTTTGCAAAAAGTTTTGAAACATTCGTTGGCTGTTTTATGGTATGATATGAAATTTTCACTTGAACACGACAAGGACTTTGACTTGAGTTGAAGAATGAAGAAGCATAATATTTTCTAGAAAATTGTAGTTGTTTGGAAAAAAAAGTCGCTTGCAAGTTTAAAGATTCCTAGGTGCTGTAGAAGATTAGACATTTGTGAAGAATTATAAATGTTATAAATACGCTGTACCCGAATGAAGAGCGCGCATTATCTAAATGGCGTTGGTTTATGGGCAACCATATAGAGTAAAGTTCAAGCCTAAGCAAGGTTGTTATAAGTGAGCAAGTTACTTACAGAAATCCTGCGATTGGAGATGAATTGCAGCTAGTTGTTTGCGCAAGAATAGCGGTCCGGGCCTGTGAATAAACATTTAGATGGCAATATACAGTAGCGTGCGGATGGTTGCTGCGAATAAATGTACGTAACGACCCGTATGTAGGTGATGACGCGTGAAGGAATTGTGACGTTGCATTCGAGCGGCAAAGTGTAGTGAAGTGAAGTTTTAGTAATGGCGGGCGGGTTGAAAGGAATAAAGGGTGGAGTTATGTTGTTTTGGTTGATTTAGGGCCGCCTGGTGACGGAAGGGCATCATGAAGCCTGGAAGTCCGTAAGCCTTGTGTATCATTCAAAGAATGGAGTGATAGGAGACGGGGGCCAGGTGGAAAGTGTAAAAGCAACTCTCTATGTTAAATGCGCAAATAAACAAGCATGGCGCGTGGAGTTTTAGAGCTTGTAGAGTGGGGGTTTTAGGTGTGGTGTTGAACAGGCGAGTTGCTTTTAGACTTAGATAGATTTTGATATATGCTAAAAGCGCTACGGGTGCTCGCGAATGAAATTTCGGATATGCAAATGTAATGGGCACGGCCGCGTGGCATGCCCGCAAAATCCGAGAAAACGCGCGCTGGTGGCATGTTGAGAGCCCTGGCAAAGATGGGATACGTGAGCAGGGAAGCTGAAACTCACTGAGCTTGTAGTCCAGCGGGATGGGTATTACGGCGCACAAAGCGCGCGTCTCAAACAATAGGCACGGCCGCGTGGCATGCCCGCAAAATCCGAGAAAACGCGCGCTGGTGGCATGTTGAGAGCCCTGGCAAAGATGGGATACGTGAGCAGGGAAGCTGAAACTCACTGAGCTTGTAGTCCAGCGGGATGGGTATTACGGCGCACAAAGCGCGCGTCTCAAACAATAGGCACGGCCGCGTGGCATGCCCGCAAAATCCGAGAAAACGCGCGCTGGTGGCATGTTGAGAGCCCTGGCAAAGATGGGATACGTGAGCAGGGAAGCTGAAACTCACTGAGCTTGTAGTCCAGCGAGATGGGTATTACGGCGCACAAAGCGCGCGTCTCAAACAATAGGCACGGCCGCGTGGCATGCCCGCAAAATCCGAGAAAACGCGCGCTGGTGGCATGTTGAGAGCCCTGGCAAAGATGGGATACGTGAGCAGGGAAGCTGAAACTCACTGAGCTTGTAGTCCAGCGGGATGGGTATTACGGCGCACAAAGCGCGCGTCTCAAACAATAGGCACGGCCGCGTGGCATGCCCGCAAAATCCGAGAAAACGCGCGCTGGTGGCATGTTGAGAGCCCTGGCAAAGATGGGATACGTGAGCAGGGAAGCTGAAACTCACTGAGCTTGTAGTCCAGCGGGATGGGTATTACGGCGCACAAAGCGCGCGTCTCAAACAATAGGCACGGCCGCGTGGCATGCCCGCAAAATCCGAGAAAACGCGCGCTGGTGGCATGTTGAGAGCCCTGGCAAAGATGGGATACGTGAGCAGGGAAGCTGAAACTCACTGAGCTTGTAGTCCAGCGGGATGGGTATTACGGCGCACAAAGCGCGCGTCTCAAACAATAGGCACGGCCGCGTGGCATGCCCGCAAAATCCGAGAAAACGCGCGCTGGTGGCATGTTGAGAGCCCTGGCAAAGATGGGATACGTGAGCAGGGAAGCTGAAACTCACTGAGCTTGTAGTCCAGCGAGATGGGTATTACGGCGCACAAAGCGCGCGTCTCAAACAATAGGCACGGCCGCGTGGCATGCCCGCAAAATCCGAGAAAACGCGCGCTGGTGGCATGTTGAGAGCCCTGGCAAAGATGGGATACGTGAGCAGGGAAGCTGAAACTCACTGAGCTTGTAGTCCAGCGGGATGGGTATTACGGCGCACAAAGCGCGCGTCTCAAACAATAGGCACGGCCGCGTGGCATGCCCGCAAAATCCGAGAAAACGCGCGCTGGTGGCATGTTGAGAGCCCTGGCAAAGATGGGATACGTGAGCAGGGAAGCTGAAACTCACTGAGCTTGTAGTCCAGCGGGATGGGTATTACGGCGCACAAAGCGCGCGTCTCAAACAATAGGCACGGCCGCGTGGCATGCCCGCAAAATCCGAGAAAACGCGCGCTGGTGGCATGTTGAGAGCCCTGGCAAAGATGGGATACGTGAGCAGGGAAGCTGAAACTCACTGAGCTTGTAGTCCAGCGGGATGGGTATTACGGCGCACAAAGCGCGCGTCTCAAACAATAGGCACGGCCGCGTGGCATGCCCGCAAAATCCGAGAAAACGCGCGCTGGTGGCATGTTGAGAGCCCTGGCAAAGATGGGATACGTGAGCAGGGAAGCTGAAACTCACTGAGCTTGTAGTCCAGCGGGATGGGTATTACGGCGCACAAAGCGCGCGTCTCAAACAATAGGCACGGCCGCGTGGCATGCCCGCAAAATCCGAGAAAACGCGCGCTGGTGGCATGTTGAGAGCCCTGGCAAAGATGGGATACGTGAGCAGGGAAGCTGAAACTCACTGAGCTTGTAGTCCAGCGGGATGGGTATTACGGCGCACAAAGCGCGCGTCTCAAACAATAGGCACGGCCGCGTGGCATGCCCGCAAAATCCGAGAAAACGCGCGCTGGTGGCATGTTGAGAGCCCTGGCAAAGATGGGATACGTGAGCAGGGAAGCTGAAACTCACTGAGCTTGTAGTCCAGCGGGATGGGTATTACGGCGCACAAAGCGCGCGTCTCAAACAATAGGCACGGCCGCGTGGCATGCCCGCAAAATCCGAGAAAACGCGCGCTGGTGGCATGTTGAGAGCCCTGGCAAAGATGGGATACGTGAGCAGGGAAGCTGAAACTCACTGAGCTTGTAGTCCAGCGGGATGGGTATTACGGCGCACAAAGCGCGCGTCTCAAACAATAGGCACGGCCGCGTGGCATGCCCGCAAAATCCGAGAAAACGCGCGCTGGTGGCATGTTGAGAGCCCTGGCAAAGATGGGATACGTGAGCAGGGAAGCTGAAACTCACTGAGCTTGTAGTCCAGCGGGATGGGTATTACGGCGCACAAAGCGCGCGTCTCAAACAATAGGCACGGCCGCGTGGCATGCCCGCAAAATCCGAGAAAACGCGCGCTGGTGGCATGTTGAGAGCCCTGGCAAAGATGGGATACGTGAGCAGGGAAGCTGAAACTCACTGAGCTTGTAGTCCAGCGGGATGGGTATTACGGCGCACAAAGCGCGCGTCTCAAACAATAGGCACGGCCGCGTGGCATGCCCGCAAAATCCGAGAAAACGCGCGCTGGTGGCATGTTGAGAGCCCTGGCAAAGATGGGATACGTGAGCAGGGAAGCTGAAACTCACTGAGCTTGTAGTCCAGCGGGATGGGTATTACGGCGCACAAAGCGCGCGTCTCAAACAATAGGCACGGCCGCGTGGCATGCCCGCAAAATCCGAGAAAACGCGCGCTGGTGGCATGTTGAGAGCCCTGGCAAAGATGGGATACGTGAGCAGGGAAGCTGAAACTCACTGAGCTTGTAGTCCAGCGGGATGGGTATTACGGCGCACAAAGCGCGCGTCTCAAACAATAGGCACGGCCGCGTGGCATGCCCGCAAAATCCGAGAAAACGCGCGCTGGTGGCATGTTGAGAGCCCTGGCAAAGATGGGATACGTGAGCAGGGAAGCTGAAACTCACTGAGCTTGTAGTCCAGCGGGATGGGTATTACGGCGCACAAAGCGCGCGTCTCAAACAATAGGCACGGCCGCGTGGCATGCCCGCAAAATCCGAGAAAACGCGCGCTGGTGGCATGTTGAGAGCCCTGGCAAAGATGGGATACGTGAGCAGGGAAGCTGAAACTCACTGAGCTTGTAGTCCAGCGGGATGGGTATTACGGCGCACAAAGCGCGCGTCTCAAACAATAGGCACGGCCGCGTGGCATGCCCGCAAAATCCGAGAAAACGCGCGCTGGTGGCATGTTGAGAGCCCTGGCAAAGATGGGATACGTGAGCAGGGAAGCTGAAACTCACTGAGCTTGTAGTCCAGCGGGATGGGTATTACGGCGCACAAAGCGCGCGTCTCAAACAATAGGCACGGCCGCGTGGCATGCCCGCAAAATCCGAGAAAACGCGCGCTGGTGGCATGTTGAGAGCCCTGGCAAAGATGGGATACGTGAGCAGGGAAGCTGAAACTCACTGAGCTTGTAGTCCAGCGGGATGGGTATTACGGCGCACAAAGCGCGCGTCTCAAACAATAGGCACGGCCGCGTGGCATGCCCGCAAAATCCGAGAAAACGCGCGCTGGTGGCATGTTGAGAGCCCTGGCAAAGATGGGATACGTGAGCAGGGAAGCTGAAACTCACTGAGCTTGTAGTCCAGCGGGATGGGTATTACGGCGCACAAAGCGCGCGTCTCAAACAATAGGCACGGCCGCGTGGCATGCCCGCAAAATCCGAGAAAACGCGCGCTGGTGGCATGTTGAGAGCCCTGGCAAAGATGGGATACGTGAGCAGGGAAGCTGAAACTCACTGAGCTTGTAGTCCAGCGGGATGGGTATTACGGCGCACAAAGCGCGCGTCTCAAACAATAGGCACGGCCGCGTGGCATGCCCGCAAAATCCGAGAAAACGCGCGCTGGTGGCATGTTGAGAGCCCTGGCAAAGATGGGATACGTGAGCAGGGAAGCTGAAACTCACTGAGCTTGTAGTCCAGCGGGATGGGTATTACGGCGCACAAAGCGCGCGTCTCAAACAATAGGCACGGCCGCGTGGCATGCCCGCAAAATCCGAGAAAACGCGCGCTGGTGGCATGTTGAGAGCCCTGGCAAAGATGGGATACGTGAGCAGGGAAGCTGAAACTCACTGAGCTTGTAGTCCAGCGGGATGGGTATTACGGCGCACAAAGCGCGCGTCTCAAACAATAGGCACGGCCGCGTGGCATGCCCGCAAAATCCGAGAAAACGCGCGCTGGTGGCATGTTGAGAGCCCTGGCAAAGATGGGATACGTGAGCAGGGAAGCTGAAACTCACTGAGCTTGTAGTCCAGCGGGATGGGTATTACGGCGCACAAAGCGCGCGTCTCAAACAATAGGCACGGCCGCGTGGCATGCCCGCAAAATCCGAGAAAACGCGCGCTGGTGGCATGTTGAGAGCCCTGGCAAAGATGGGATACGTGAGCAGGGAAGCTGAAACTCACTGAGCTTGTAGTCCAGCGGGATGGGTATTACGGCGCACAAAGCGCGCGTCTCAAACAATAGGCACGGCCGCGTGGCATGCCCGCAAAATCCGAGAAAACGCGCGCTGGTGGCATGTTGAGAGCCCTGGCAAAGATGGGATACGTGAGCAGGGAAGCTGAAACTCACTGAGCTTGTAGTCCAGCGGGATGGGTATTACGGCGCACAAAGCGCGCGTCTCAAACAATAGGCACGGCCGCGTGGCATGCCCGCAAAATCCGAGAAAACGCGCGCTGGTGGCATGTTGAGAGCCCTGGCAAAGATGGGATACGTGAGCAGGGAAGCTGAAACTCACTGAGCTTGTAGTCCAGCGGGATGGGTATTACGGCGCACAAAGCGCGCGTCTCAAACAATAGGCACGGCCGCGTGGCATGCCCGCAAAATCCGAGAAAACGCGCGCTGGTGGCATGTTGAGAGCCCTGGCAAAGATGGGATACGTGAGCAGGGAAGCTGAAACTCACTGAGCTTGTAGTCCAGCGGGATGGGTATTACGGCGCACAAAGCGCGCGTCTCAAACAATAGGCACGGCCGCGTGGCATGCCCGCAAAATCCGAGAAAACGCGCGCTGGTGGCATGTTGAGAGCCCTGGCAAAGATGGGATACGTGAGCAGGGAAGCTGAAACTCACTGAGCTTGTAGTCCAGCGGGATGGGTATTACGGCGCACAAAGCGCGCGTCTCAAACAATAGGCACGGCCGCGTGGCATGCCCGCAAAATCCGAGAAAACGCGCGCTGGTGGCATGTTGAGAGCCCTGGCAAAGATGGGATACGTGAGCAGGGAAGCTGAAACTCACTGAGCTTGTAGTCCAGCGGGATGGGTATTACGGCGCACAAAGCGCGCGTCTCAAACAATAGGCACGGCCGCGTGGCATGCCCGCAAAATCCGAGAAAACGCGCGCTGGTGGCATGTTGAGAGCCCTGGCAAAGATGGGATACGTGAGCAGGGAAGCTGAAACTCACTGAGCTTGTAGTCCAGCGGGATGGGTATTACGGCGCACAAAGCGCGCGTCTCAAACAATAGGCACGGCCGCGTGGCATGCCCGCAAAATCCGAGAAAACGCGCGCTGGTGGCATGTTGAGAGCCCTGGCAAAGATGGGATACGTGAGCAGGGAAGCTGAAACTCACTGAGCTTGTAGTCCAGCGGGATGGGTATTACGGCGCACAAAGCGCGCGTCTCAAACAATAGGCACGGCCGCGTGGCATGCCCGCAAAATCCGAGAAAACGCGCGCTGGTGGCATGTTGAGAGCCCTGGCAAAGATGGGATACGTGAGCAGGGAAGCTGAAACTCACTGAGCTTGTAGTCCAGCGGGATGGGTATTACGGCGCACAAAGCGCGCGTCTCAAACAATAGGCACGGCCGCGTGGCATGCCCGCAAAATCCGAGAAAACGCGCGCTGGTGGCATGTTGAGAGCCCTGGCAAAGATGGGATACGTGAGCAGGGAAGCTGAAACTCACTGAGCTTGTAGTCCAGCGGGATGGGTATTACGGCGCACAAAGCGCGCGTCTCAAACAATAGGCACGGCCGCGTGGCATGCCCGCAAAATCCGAGAAAACGCGCGCTGGTGGCATGTTGAGAGCCCTGGCAAAGATGGGATACGTGAGCAGGGAAGCTGAAACTCACTGAGCTTGTAGTCCAGCGGGATGGGTATTACGGCGCACAAAGCGCGCGTCTCAAACAATAGGCACGGCCGCGTGGCATGCCCGCAAAATCCGAGAAAACGCGCGCTGGTGGCATGTTGAGAGCCCTGGCAAAGATGGGATACGTGAGCAGGGAAGCTGAAACTCACTGAGCTTGTAGTCCAGCGGGATGGGTATTACGGCGCACAAAGCGCGCGTCTCAAACAATAGGCACGGCCGCGTGGCATGCCCGCAAAATCCGAGAAAACGCGCGCTGGTGGCATGTTGAGAGCCCTGGCAAAGATGGGATACGTGAGCAGGGAAGCTGAAACTCACTGAGCTTGTAGTCCAGCGGGATGGGTATTACGGCGCACAAAGCGCGCGTCTCAAACAATAGGCACGGCCGCGTGGCATGCCCGCAAAATCCGAGAAAACGCGCGCTGGTGGCATGTTGAGAGCCCTGGCAAAGATGGGATACGTGAGCAGGGAAGCTGAAACTCACTGAGCTTGTAGTCCAGCGGGATGGGTATTACGGCGCACAAAGCGCGCGTCTCAAACAATAGGCACGGCCGCGTGGCATGCCCGCAAAATCCGAGAAAACGCGCGCTGGTGGCATGTTGAGAGCCCTGGCAAAGATGGGATACGTGAGCAGGGAAGCTGAAACTCACTGAGCTTGTAGTCCAGCGGGATGGGTATTACGGCGCACAAAGCGCGCGTCTCAAACAATAGGCACGGCCGCGTGGCATGCCCGCAAAATCCGAGAAAACGCGCGCTGGTGGCATGTTGAGAGCCCTGGCAAAGATGGGATACGTGAGCAGGGAAGCTGAAACTCACTGAGCTTGTAGTCCAGCGGGATGGGTATTACGGCGCACAAAGCGCGCGTCTCAAACAATAGGCACGGCCGCGTGGCATGCCCGCAAAATCCGAGAAAACGCGCGCTGGTGGCATGTTGAGAGCCCTGGCAAAGATGGGATACGTGAGCAGGGAAGCTGAAACTCACTGAGCTTGTAGTCCAGCGGGATGGGTATTACGGCGCACAAAGCGCGCGTCTCAAACAATAGGCACGGCCGCGTGGCATGCCCGCAAAATCCGAGAAAACGCGCGCTGGTGGCATGTTGAGAGCCCTGGCAAAGATGGGATACGTGAGCAGGGAAGCTGAAACTCACTGAGCTTGTAGTCCAGCGGGATGGGTATTACGGCGCACAAAGCGCGCGTCTCAAACAATAGGCACGGCCGCGTGGCATGCCCGCAAAATCCGAGAAAACGCGCGCTGGTGGCATGTTGAGAGCCCTGGCAAAGATGGGATACGTGAGCAGGGAAGCTGAAACTCACTGAGCTTGTAGTCCAGCGGGATGGGTATTACGGCGCACAAAGCGCGCGTCTCAAACAATAGGCACGGCCGCGTGGCATGCCCGCAAAATCCGAGAAAACGCGCGCTGGTGGCATGTTGAGAGCCCTGGCAAAGATGGGATACGTGAGCAGGGAAGCTGAAACTCACTGAGCTTGTAGTCCAGCGGGATGGGTATTACGGCGCACAAAGCGCGCGTCTCAAACAATAGGCACGGCCGCGTGGCATGCCCGCAAAATCCGAGAAAACGCGCGCTGGTGGCATGTTGAGAGCCCTGGCAAAGATGGGATACGTGAGCAGGGAAGCTGAAACTCACTGAGCTTGTAGTCCAGCGGGATGGGTATTACGGCGCACAAAGCGCGCGTCTCAAACAATAGGCACGGCCGCGTGGCATGCCCGCAAAATCCGAGAAAACGCGCGCTGGTGGCATGTTGAGAGCCCTGGCAAAGATGGGATACGTGAGCAGGGAAGCTGAAACTCACTGAGCTTGTAGTCCAGCGGGATGGGTATTACGGCGCACAAAGCGCGCGTCTCAAACAATAGGCACGGCCGCGTGGCATGCCCGCAAAATCCGAGAAAACGCGCGCTGGTGGCATGTTGAGAGCCCTGGCAAAGATGGGATACGTGAGCAGGGAAGCTGAAACTCACTGAGCTTGTAGTCCAGCGGGATGGGTATTACGGCGCACAAAGCGCGCGTCTCAAACAATAGGCACGGCCGCGTGGCATGCCCGCAAAATCCGAGAAAACGCGCGCTGGTGGCATGTTGAGAGCCCTGGCAAAGATGGGATACGTGAGCAGGGAAGCTGAAACTCACTGAGCTTGTAGTCCAGCGGGATGGGTATTACGGCGCACAAAGCGCGCGTCTCAAACAATAGGCACGGCCGCGTGGCATGCCCGCAAAATCCGAGAAAACGCGCGCTGGTGGCATGTTGAGAGCCCTGGCAAAGATGGGATACGTGAGCAGGGAAGCTGAAACTCACTGAGCTTGTAGTCCAGCGGGATGGGTATTACGGCGCACAAAGCGCGCGTCTCAAACAATAGGCACGGCCGCGTGGCATGCCCGCAAAATCCGAGAAAACGCGCGCTGGTGGCATGTTGAGAGCCCTGGCAAAGATGGGATACGTGAGCAGGGAAGCTGAAACTCACTGAGCTTGTAGTCCAGCGGGATGGGTATTACGGCGCACAAAGCGCGCGTCTCAAACAATAGGCACGGCCGCGTGGCATGCCCGCAAAATCCGAGAAAACGCGCGCTGGTGGCATGTTGAGAGCCCTGGCAAAGATGGGATACGTGAGCAGGGAAGCTGAAACTCACTGAGCTTGTAGTCCAGCGGGATGGGTATTACGGCGCACAAAGCGCGCGTCTCAAACAATAGGCACGGCCGCGTGGCATGCCCGCAAAATCCGAGAAAACGCGCGCTGGTGGCATGTTGAGAGCCCTGGCAAAGATGGGATACGTGAGCAGGGAAGCTGAAACTCACTGAGCTTGTAGTCCAGCGGGATGGGTATTACGGCGCACAAAGCGCGCGTCTCAAACAATAGGCACGGCCGCGTGGCATGCCCGCAAAATCCGAGAAAACGCGCGCTGGTGGCATGTTGAGAGCCCTGGCAAAGATGGGATACGTGAGCAGGGAAGCTGAAACTCACTGAGCTTGTAGTCCAGCGGGATGGGTATTACGGCGCACAAAGCGCGCGTCTCAAACAATAGGCACGGCCGCGTGGCATGCCCGCAAAATCCGAGAAAACGCGCGCTGGTGGCATGTTGAGAGCCCTGGCAAAGATGGGATACGTGAGCAGGGAAGCTGAAACTCACTGAGCTTGTAGTCCAGCGAGATGGGTATTACGGCGCACAAAGCGCGCGTCTCAAACAATAGGCACGGCCGCGTGGCATGCCCGCAAAATCCGAGAAAACGCGCGCTGGTGGCATGTTGAGAGCCCTGGCAAAGATGGGATACGTGAGCAGGGAAGCTGAAACTCACTGAGCTTGTAGTCCAGCGGGATGGGTATTACGGCGCACAAAGCGCGCGTCTCAAACAATAGGCACGGCCGCGTGGCATGCCCGCAAAATCCGAGAAAACGCGCGCTGGTGGCATGTTGAGAGCCCTGGCAAAGATGGGATACGTGAGCAGGGAAGCTGAAACTCACTGAGCTTGTAGTCCAGCGGGATGGGTATTACGGCGCACAAAGCGCGCGTCTCAAACAATAGGCACGGCCGCGTGGCATGCCCGCAAAATCCGAGAAAACGCGCGCTGGTGGCATGTTGAGAGCCCTGGCAAAGATGGGATACGTGAGCAGGGAAGCTGAAACTCACTGAGCTTGTAGTCCAGCGGGATGGGTATTACGGCGCACAAAGCGCGCGTCTCAAACAATAGGCACGGCCGCGTGGCATGCCCGCAAAATCCGAGAAAACGCGCGCTGGTGGCATGTTGAGAGCCCTGGCAAAGATGGGATACGTGAGCAGGGAAGCTGAAACTCACTGAGCTTGTAGTCCAGCGGGATGGGTATTACGGCGCACAAAGCGCGCGTCTCAAACAATAGGCACGGCCGCGTGGCATGCCCGCAAAATCCGAGAAAACGCGCGCTGGTGGCATGTTGAGAGCCCTGGCAAAGATGGGATACGTGAGCAGGGAAGCTGAAACTCACTGAGCTTGTAGTCCAGCGGGATGGGTATTACGGCGCACAAAGCGCGCGTCTCAAACAATAGGCACGGCCGCGTGGCATGCCCGCAAAATCCGAGAAAACGCGCGCTGGTGGCATGTTGAGAGCCCTGGCAAAGATGGGATACGTGAGCAGGGAAGCTGAAACTCACTGAGCTTGTAGTCCAGCGGGATGGGTATTACGGCGCACAAAGCGCGCGTCTCAAACAATAGGCACGGCCGCGTGGCATGCCCGCAAAATCCGAGAAAACGCGCGCTGGTGGCATGTTGAGAGCCCTGGCAAAGATGGGATACGTGAGCAGGGAAGCTGAAACTCACTGAGCTTGTAGTCCAGCGGGATGGGTATTACGGCGCACAAAGCGCGCGTCTCAAACAATAGGCACGGCCGCGTGGCATGCCCGCAAAATCCGAGAAAACGCGCGCTGGTGGCATGTTGAGAGCCCTGGCAAAGATGGGATACGTGAGCAGGGAAGCTGAAACTCACTGAGCTTGTAGTCCAGCGGGATGGGTATTACGGCGCACAAAGCGCGCGTCTCAAACAATAGGCACGGCCGCGTGGCATGCCCGCAAAATCCGAGAAAACGCGCGCTGGTGGCATGTTGAGAGCCCTGGCAAAGATGGGATACGTGAGCAGGGAAGCTGAAACTCACTGAGCTTGTAGTCCAGCGGGATGGGTATTACGGCGCACAAAGCGCGCGTCTCAAACAATAGGCACGGCCGCGTGGCATGCCCGCAAAATCCGAGAAAACGCGCGCTGGTGGCATGTTGAGAGCCCTGGCAAAGATGGGATACGTGAGCAGGGAAGCTGAAACTCACTGAGCTTGTAGTCCAGCGGGATGGGTATTACGGCGCACAAAGCGCGCGTCTCAAACAATAGGCACGGCCGCGTGGCATGCCCGCAAAATCCGAGAAAACGCGCGCTGGTGGCATGTTGAGAGCCCTGGCAAAGATGGGATACGTGAGCAGGGAAGCTGA
>NW_028290805.1:0-11731 GCF_964205215.1 Stylophora pistillata | reverse complement strand
GAAGAACGTTCTCAAACATTCACAAAATTTAAGATTGTAAGGAAGCATCACTATCCTTAGGCAGCGAGAATTAGGTTAAGGTTAAGAAGGTAAATTATATCTTTTCAGTTTTATGCAGCTTCCAAGTAAACAACGTTAAGTTAGAAATGAACAAAATGGATCAAACGTTCTGTAATTCTGTAATTCAGCTGACTAGATATGATTGACTTCGAATTCAATCACATAGTGAATGACTAAGGTCTCCTGGTCCTCACAATTCGTTTTAGACCAAACTAACCTTTTGGATACAACTGTATTCGGGTGATAATTTCCCTAGTCTTTTTCTGGAACTCTTTGGGGATTCATTCTCATAAACACAATCCTTAATTCGTGACAAACTCGCGGCGCGGAATAAACACTGAACATATAACCAGGGGTGCATACTTGACTTCCGTTTTGGTGATAACCTAAATAGTCAAAATATTCGCCTGCGTGGGTAATTCAAGAGAGTATAAGACTTGAACAGTCGTTTGAAAGCGTTCTCACTTGGTTGTTGGGGGGCAAGACCAAGTTGCAGAAATTAAGGTAAATGAGAATTTCCATAGTAAGTATTGGCTCTAAGTATCTAAGGGACATGTAAGTGTCTATCGCTACACTACATTCCTTGCTGGCTGTTTCCTTTTCATCACTCTCTCGAACTAGGTGACGAAAATGGATTTTAGTAAGGCCTTCGATATCGTCAAACATGATCTTTTATTTTGTAAACTGAAACTCTTACCACTTAATCCGTATATTTTGAATTGGTATATAAGCTTTCTTACTGATAGGAGACAACGGGTTGTCTGCAATGGAATTAATTGTGATTTGATCTGCGTGAACAAAGGCACTACACAAGGAAGCGTCAGTGGCCCCTATTTTTTAATATATTCATGAGTGATCTGCAAACAGATCCGGACTCTGACTTCTTGTTGTTTAAGTATGCAGATGACTCCACTCTAATCATTCCGGTTTGGAAGGGTGATAGTGATAGTAATACTGCTGCTCATGTAGTTAATAACTTTACAGAATGGTCTATCGATAATTCCATGAAGTGTAATTTCTCTAAATGTAAAGAAATGGTTTTCCAAAAGAAGGGCTACAAAAATGTATTAGACACAGTACAGAATATCCCCCAACATTCACATCTATGTATTTTGGGTGTTACATTTCAAGAAAATTGAAGGTTCTCTATTCACACCAAGAATAAGTTGGCCGCAGCTTATAAATGCCTCACTATTCTTAGAACTCTTACGAGGGAGGGTTATTGTCAGGCAGAGTTGGATAAATTATTCAGCGCTCTGGTTCTGCCTAAACTTACGTACGGAATATCAGTAAATCGTTCATCTCCACCAGAACTTACTACCATACAATGCTTCCTGGATCGTTGTTACAAACGTAGATACACACGTCTTCTCCGGTTTCTATTATCAATTGCTTAGATAAGTCTGATATAGGTATCTTCAAAAAATTAAGCGCGTGGGAACATCATCCATTGCACCACTCCCTTCCCAGGATTAACTCTGCTACCCGTAGGCTTAGGCAAGTAAAGCCAATATATCCATTTTGCAATACTGAGCGTTTTAAAAATACTTTTATTAATAGACTTAGTTTTAAGTATAACTTAGCTGTAAGTAATTAATACATATTTTAGCCCATTACACTTTATATGTAACACTTGATATGTATTTTATCAGTGAAATAAAGACTAAAAAAAAGAAGAAAAAAAAAGAAAATGAAATTATAATATCCAAACAATAATTTAAAGAAATAATTTAAAAATAATATCCAGAATGTTAAATTAAAGAGTTATGCAGCAATATAAGTGTAAATGTAAGCGTTTGGTATAGTTCGCACAGCACGTTTTAGGAGCAGGAATATTCGATGAAGATTTGTTACACAAGTAGAAGACCAAGTTAGATTGCAGTAAGTTAAGTAAGGGTAGACTAAGGTGTAATATAAAGATAATTTAGTTTCCTTAGATAAGTAATAAAATGGCTGGAGATTATATCCAGGGTCTTTGAGTCGTTGATATTTTTTTCATTAACAACTGATCTATATGGGATTTCCAGGAAAGATTTCCATCAATGAGTACTACTAAAAAGTTGACTAACCGTGGTCGATAACGCAAGAACCCATCTATTAATTCGTTTTTGTTTAGTGAGTTAAATACTACATAATTACATAATTAGTCTATTTGATCTATGTAGATAGCTTATTGGCTTTCATTTAGGTATTTACACCTCCAATTTTCTCGTTTAGAACAGTATTTAAGTGACCGACATCCCAATATGAATAAAATACACTAATGCCATTGACAAACAAGAAAGTTTCAGTGAGTTCCGTAGCATTTGGAAGATCATTCATATAAAAGAGAGATAGAAGCGGTCCCAGAATGGAGCCCTAAGGAACTCCACAAGTGATTTGTTGCTTAGAGGATAGCGTGTTGCTGTATTGTCCAAACTGTTTGCGATAAGAGAAATAAGTACGAATTCACTGTAGGGCCAAGCCTCTTATACCACAGTGCTCAAGTTTATGGAATAGAACGTCATGATCAAGGGTATCGAAGGCTTTAGATATATCTACCAACATCCCAACAGACTTGATTTTGATAAATACCGGACGTTATTTTATCGCCAAGATAAAGTTGTGTCACTTAAGGATAGTTCGACTCCCCAATCACGCAACTAACTACACACTCTGTTGGTGCAATTGGTGTATCTATCGACAGAGCATTACCTGAACGAAACACCCTATCACCTTTGCTATAAACAATATGTTCATAAGCTACTTTCCAAGCGACTGGATTTTCACTTCAACACCAGATGGCTGCTTCAACATATCAGTTTCGAAAGAATCGCCACAATAATGCAGCGAGCAGCCCATCCCCTTTCGCCACCTTCATGTTGGGAACAGACTTGTAGCCATACAACACCCACTCGGAAGCAGAGCGTTTGGTGTTGTCTTCAAACGGTATAGAACATGGCAACTTTAAATAACTTCTACGCCTTTAAAGTCGTCCTTTGTCTCTATGCTTCCGCTCTTCAGAACGAGATCCGCGAGGCTCAGTGAAACACTATCAGTAGTAACCTTCCTAAATCATAACTTAACTATTCCTGCAGTGCAAACTTGAAGATGTCCATCATCTTCGTCATATTTGCACGACTTATACTCGCTTAAAACTTTCATGACATATAAACAGATAGTTTACGTACATAACTGCCTCCATTTTATACATCAAATTTCAGGTACGTTCAAATCGAATAAATAGATTCTTCGCTATCCTCGTCCTTCACACGCAGCATGACTACTCCTTTCATCTGATGTTTGACTTCTCTTCCACTTGTCTGAAGTAGACCCAGAAATAACATCAATTCAATTACAATAAATACATGAAGTTCATATATTTTGAACTGCGGTTATAAATACGTATGATGCACAATCCTCGCAGTAGAGAGCGCTATTTATGCAATAGCGAAAATCAGACCTGAAAAAAATCAGGCCTGTACGGGATTCGAACCACTGACCTCTGCGATACTAGTGCAGCGCTCTACCAATTGAGCTAACAAGCCAACTGGGAGCAGGCCGTTAAGTTGATTCGTAATAAACCCGTGATGATATTTATAACCGCAATTCAAAATATATGAACTTCAGGTATTCGTTGTATCTGATTTATCATCACGGGTTTATTACAAATCAACTTAACGGCCTGCTCCCAGTTGGCTTGTTAGCTCAATTGGTAGAGCGCTGCACTAGTATCGCAGAGGTCAGTGGTTCGAATCCCGTTACAGGCCTGATTTTTTTCAGGTCTGATTTTCGCTATTGCATAAATAGCGCTCTCTACTGCGAGGATCGTGCATCATACGTATTCAATTCAATTCTCGGAAACTGCTTTTATGAAGAAAAACTATAATTCCGAGAAAAAATCTTTCTGTCGGAAGTGATTTATCGCATGATCTGTTTACTAAGTAAGAAGAGACGAGTAGAAAAACACTCGAAATACAGTCTTTTTTCGTACTGAAACTTAATATCTATGGAAGAAATTTTGCTTGGCCATCAAAGCTATCTAAAAACTGACAAATGCAAGAAGAGATCAGAGGACGATGCTCAGCTGAAACCTTTCACGCTTAAAACAAATTTCTAGAAAACGTTACATATCTGACTAAAGCCTTTTCTCTTAAGGCTTCGATATGGAAGTTTTGAAGAGTTTTCTTCATCGAAGAACTGCGTCAACATCGTAAAAACATCTATCTTACACCATTCATCATTAACCTCTATTCTACAAAGGAGCTCTAGGTTCTCATATTCACTCCGCTTCGTAAAACGAAAGTATTAACCATAAACCACATCGATTCTCCGGCGTTCTTTCCATGAAAACATAGAACACGATGAACGTTTCATCAACCTTCCAAGACAAATTCTTATCAACAGAACCCTTTGTAAATTATAAAATCTTCTCGAAGGATTCGCGTTTCTTAGAAGTGCGTTAGAGCGGATCTTCACATAGAGATAATTTGAAACCCCTAATACGCAATTAAAGGCATACCCTATACTGAGTGCAATCGGATAATATTATTACAGGGGTTTTTTTTTTTTTTTGACTTAATGAACTACCCTATAGCTGTTGATATGCACAGTCTAGTCACACGCGGTTACGTCTCACTACTTTTGGACGAAGAAATTATGGCAATGATGCAGCAACCAGTCGCTATTCCTATTCCAACGACACTTCAGTTTGGAAACACAAGGGTAACGATCCAACAAGTACTCGGCAGGGGAGCTCACTCCACGAGGCCGAGACCCTACGACGAATCTCTCACCCATACATTATCTCAATACTAGGAACAGAGCAAGTCACTGACGCTCAGGGCCGGTTACAAATGTTGCTTTTGACTGAGTGCTGTCCAGGAGGAAACTTAAACCAACGCCTCTCTCTACCGAGCACTCACCAAGTGAATTTGAAGTGGATGAAACAAACGGCCTCAGCTGTAGACTGCCTTCATTCGCGTAAAGTGGTTCACCGCGATTTGAAGCCAGATAAAGTGCTCTTGACCTCGACAGAGGATGTCAAATTGGGGGATTTTGATTTAGCTCGCGAATACATCGCACTCTCACAAATCCAAGTTTATGGTCAAAATACCTACGTGCAATACTACATGCACTCAGAGGTTGGAACAAAATACAACATGGCTCCGGAAGTATTCAGCACTCACTGTTACAGTGAAAAGGCTGACGTCTTTTCCCTTGGAGTGCTTCTTTACGCAATCCTCGAGCGCAATTGTATCAAAATTGGTGGGAAAGCATACTACGGTACCTTTGTCAATACCCACATGGGAACAATTGGCCTTGGATTTGCTTTGGCAACCGTAAGCCCTTTCATAAACATTACGTTTGTTAGTTCTCCTCACGCTTTCGGCCCTTTTCAAATGTTAGTTCGACAGGCTTTAGATTACGACCCGCATAATCGACCGAGTGCTCAACAGGTTTATCAAAGCCTCGCGGCCATTTAGCAACGTTTCAACGAGAACTGCAACATTTTATAAAGCAGACTAAGGTACGAATATGTTCAAATAAATTCAAGTGACTCTGAACTTAACATACAAGATAGCTCACTGGAGACTCTTTCGAAACGAAATGAAACTTGAAATAACAAGAATTTTCAACAGTCACTGTACGAGCATGTTAAAAGACTTTTATTTGATATTTCATGTTTAATTCAACAGGTTGAACTGAGAAGTTGAGGTAGTAGCCAATAAAGAGCCATAAAAGGTACAAAAATGTATTTTCTCGTGCAAAAGAAGCTGTTGCAGCGGCGGCTAAATCTCTCGTCGTTTGAAATGGTACTAGGGTGTATCTTCAGCTCTAAAGTACCTTCTCTGTTCGCTAGAATGACAATCCTCGGAGACCCAGGGGCTGAGTCGATTTCAAGTTAGGGCATGAAGAGCCCCTGGGTCTCCGAGGATGTAGAATGACCAGCAATAGCTTACATAATATATGAACTGTTTGTGTACATCACCTACTGCTTATCTAAGAAATGATGTAATGCAGAATTCCTTGTTCAAATTGTAATCATCAAATGTAGATTTTCAGTTCTTGAATTTCTAATATATATACTTAAATAGAATAAATGTTTGAAAAGTAAATTTCCCCTGAGCGGGATTTGAACCCACGTCCCTCCTGTTACTAGTCAGGTGTGATGACCACTACACTATCAGGACAACCATGCTGGCAACACGGCAGTCAAAGATGTGATTTACGTGATTAGTCAGGTGTTATGACCACTACACTATCAGGACAACCATGCTGGCAACACGGCAGTCAAAGATGTGATTTACGTGATCGGAGACGTGGTCTCCCGGGAAATTTAACTTTTCAAGGTGACCGGGTAGGGGAAGCCTATAACCTCATATGAAACCCAACTAAGGATCTATTAAAGATACACGACCGAAGTCAACTTAGCGGATGACAAAGTAGGATCCAATTACGGATATAGGCTAATTTCAATTAATAGATTTAATAGATCCTTAGTTGGGTTTCATATGGGGTTATAGGCTTCCCCTACCCTGTCACCTTGAAAGTTAAATTTCCCGGGAGACCACGTCTCCGATCACGTAGATCACATCTTTGATTGCCGTGTTGCCAGCATGGTTGTCCTGATAGTGTAGTGGTCATCGCACCTGACTAGAAACAGAGGGACGTGGGTTCAAATCCCGCTCAGGGCAAATTTTCTTTTCAAACATTTATTCTATTTAAGTGTGATTATTTGGGGTGTACAGGGTCAGGGTTTCCCTCGTATACAGAATTTATTTATATATATATATCTGTGCAGCATGAATACCGAATGCGTCTCAATATGTTTACCTTCATTTCCATTTGCCTTAACCGGTAATCACTTCTCTGGTATTAATTCAATTCTTGGAAAACGCTATACTCCGCGTTACGTAAAATCTTGCATGGTAAACTCATTTGCTAGATATAAATCTAAAAAAAGATATAGTTAAAATTAAAATTGATCGTATGGATGCACCTCAGTAACTTGTAAAGTAAGCAAATCATTGATACTGAAGAAATTACGTTAACAATCATGTTTTTTCCCAGAAATTGACCTTTAACTTTGGAGAAATTTTACTGAACAAAGATCTGACTTCATTTTAAGTTACAGTGGGATACGACTGAACAAAGAGGAAACTCACTCTCTCTATAAACTTGCTTCATTTCTTTGGCTTAGATCTAAATTGAAAGAAAAAAAGTTGGAGATACATTATTTGCAAAACAAAACAGTGCAAATGACGAAAACATCAGAGCGGTAGCGACAATAAAATGAAATACTCTGAACCTCACAGAGTTACCATAATATACGCTCCAATTATCTAGAAATAATAAATGATGGGTACTAACACTACCTAAATGGATAGGGATAACTAACCAAAAACTAAATAACATCTAGTCTCCCCGCAGCCGTGATGTTTCGGTCACGCAACGCTCCCTCACAGACTGCGAGGGAGCGTTGCGTGAGCAAAACATCACGGCTGCGGGGAGACTAAATAACATCAGGCTACGAGAACGAAAATAACATAACCTGAGGTCCGATCTCAACCTCAAAATATATTGTAAACCTTAGCAGTTCAGCTCATGCTGCTATTAAGGTATTGTATAAACCATAAACCATCACCAAAGTGACAACAGTTTACCAAACTCTAAAGATTTATGTAAAATAAATGAGTAAATTATCAATAGCAAACTCCTTCTCGCAAGCAAACCTTGCATTATATTATCTTCTTCCTAAACGGAAAAGCGTAATTTTTTACTTCTTTCAACAAACAAAAGATTTATTAATTTGACATAAAACTACTTTGGATATGAATTCTCGGAAAACTTTGAATTTTATGAGTGGGGAGGGTTTCCCTTTACAAAGACTAATCCCGAATTTATCCCTGCCAAAGGCAACTAAAACATTACAAAGCTCTGGATGACGATACGATAGGACTTTCTCTTATGAATATAGAATGGTTTAACTTATGCACAATCGAAACATCGCCTTTAAAACGCGAAAGACGGAAAAAAACACCACCCCTGTGAGTCCCATCGTGTTCAATCACTTGACAAGTTCGTTTTTCCGAGAAATCAGGATCAACAGATTCGCAGCAGTTGAACGCGTTGTTTTTATCAAATTGATATTTCTGAAAAAAAAAATAATTTGAGAGAAAAGTTGTGGCCTCAAAAACCCCAAATGCAACGGGCCTGGATTGATCTTCAGACAAGACTGCGTGTAGGCGACAAATACTGATGTGATAACTGAAGCAGCGAAAATTAAGTTAAGGCTGAGAAGGTAAAGTATATATTTTTTTTTCAGTTTTTAGCAGCTTCTAAGTATACAACATTAGCTACTAAATGAACAAAATGGATCAAACGTTCTGTAGTTCAGCTGACTAGATATAATTGACTTTGAATTCAATCATGTAGTGCAGGACTAACGGAGCTCTCCCGATCCTCGCATTTCGTTTTAGACCAGACTGACCTTCTGGATATAACTGTATTCAGGTGATCATTTCCAAGTCTTCTCTGGAACTCTTTGGGGATTCATTCTCAAAGGTGACACAACCCTCCGTAACAAACTCTAAAAGGTTTGCAGCACGGAACAATGAACATACAATGAAACGAACAGGGGTGCAAACTTAACTTTTCTTTTGGTGATAATCTGAACAGTCAAACTGATTGTCTAACACGACTTCTCTGCGATACATTGAGCCGCTTGTAACTCGACTTGATTTGTGAGAAAGACCAGAACTATAAAGAACTGCATTCGGATAGCGTTTACCAAATAATTTACACTCATTTGGGACCCGCATTTTGAAAAAGCTATTAAAATAACAGAAAAGAAAAAACAAAAAAAATTAACAGAAAGTGCCTAGATATTCGGGAGGTTTTACTTGGGAAAGACTGGTATCCATCCTGGCATGCATTAAGTTAAATAGTCGTTGCTTCAAATCTGTGAAACCAGGAGCTACAAGGATAAGTTCTGTACGTAAAAATTTTAATACTGTTCTTTCCAGTACAAGTAACTGTGCATTAGTATACCAAAAAGCGTTTTTATACAAAGCAAATCAGTAGGGCAATCAGTAAAGTTGAATTTTTCTATATGATATAAATAAAAATAATGTTACTTTTAACAAAAAACAATAATTAACAGTTATTAGGGACTTTAAGCAGTCAGGCGGCAACGCCACGGAAGACGTCGATTAAAAAACGAGTTTCTACTTTTAGTTACAATTTCGAAAATGGCTGGATGTGTTTACCGTCTCATAGGGCGCCAGACCTCAAACTCAACATAACGCATAAAAGTAGCGTAGAGTTCCAAATGTAAATTAAAATAACTTGCCGCCGCGGTTTAGCTTCACAGACGACGCAAATTTTGGTGATTTCACGTTGTTGTTTTGCAAAGGACGGTTAAGAAATGTACAAAATTTGAAAACGCACGTGCTGGGCTATTGTTCTGCCAATTAGATCTATTGTTTTTCCACGTTCTCGTTGCCGTAGCCGTCGTGGTTTTCTTAAAGTCCCTATTCACCAAAGTGGAGGTGAATAATTGTTTTTAAATTAGTATACAACACACACACACACACACACACACACACACACACACACACACATATATTTACCAAAAACTTAATAAATATCTTTAAATATACCAAAAGTAATATGATGCAAATTCCACGTAAGCATTATCAAATGCGCTTTACTGGAATAAAAAAAATGTTGTTACTCTTTAAGGCTGTCGATAGTATTTTCATGATTGCCTCTGATATTTTTGTTTTTCAAAATCTTACATTTACTTCTTCATCTTCTAAAAGAGAAAGCGAGCCTTTATCTACATCCGAAATAAGGAAGGTGCAAATAGTCAAGTGTGGAATCCTTGAATCTTGTAAGTTCCTCTCTCAATCTTTTGATATTATATCACAGGGGGCCCATACGATCTGTTTGTGTAGCCGATTGTTATTAATTTATAGTGAATGTACGAGATTTACCGTTTGCCTCGCCTATAGCGATATATTGCTAACTATGTATATAAATCAATGTTAAATGAACGTTGAATTACCTTACCTGTGGTGAATAGTCGTCCTTTTGCCTCAAAAATGATTTTTTGAGCGATTTTGAACAAGTTGAGTTCGTCGTTGACTTTCGCTTATAGTAGAAAGACAAGGTGGAAACCTTGTTTTGAAAGAGTTCAAGCGCCCGAGCGATTTTTCCCCCAAAAATCGCATCGCTCCGCTTTCAAACTTCGCAGCATTAAGGTCAAAAGATTCACGATTCTCCTCGTACCTTCCAATCGAAAAACCATCCAAACGGACCGGAGCTAGCCCTCGAAGAAAATCAAAATCCCACAGTATTAGAGCGTCTGGGATGCGTAGCAAGATTCTCGTGTGCCAGCCAGAAACTTTCACGCTGATTGCCCTTTTCTGATTGGACGACGTTAAACGATGACCAATTCAAAATATCTGGTTGACACATGAGAATCTTGCTACGCATCCCAGACGCTCTAATACTGCGGAATTTTGATTTTCTTCGAGGGCTAGCTCTGGTCCGTTTGGATGGTTTTTCGACTGGAAGGTACGAGGAGAATCGTGAATCTTTTGACCTTAATGCTCCGAAGTTTGAAAGCGGAGCGATGCGATTTTCGGGGGAAAAATTGCTCGGGCGCTTGAATCCTTTCAAAACAAGGTTTCCACCCTTGTCTTTCTACTATAAGTGACAATCAATGACGAACTCAACTTATTCAAAATCGCTCAAAAAACCATTTTTGAGGCAAAAGGACGACCATACACCACAGGTAACGTAATTCAACGTTTAGTTATCATTGATTTATCTACACAGTCAGCAATATATCGCTGTAGGTGAGGGAAATGGTAAATCTGGTACATTAACTATAGAATAACAATCGGCTACACAAACAGATTGTATGGGCCCCTTGTGATTACACTAGTGATGAGGTCTTTTCCTCAGAACAAATTTAAAACCAGTGCATGTTCACGTGCAATCATTATATCAGCGCACAGTTTTGTACTACCTATCTATAATCATTAAAGAAATTATTCCGCTTTCAGTTTACTCGATAAATCATCTATCCAATCGTACATATACCGCAATTTCAGCCTCTTGACCCAATTAATTGAACGGTTCTAATTAATAGAGCATTTGTTACTTATTCTCGGCCTTCGCACTTTCCTTCTTCTTGAACGCTTGTTTTGGATATGTTCCTCATCTGACCATTGCAGGCGGATATTTGTGGCGATTTCCTCAATTCTGTAGTAAATTTCTTCGGCTCTGGGTCTTTCTTGCGGGACAAAATTCAAAGTATCTATTATCAATCCTCGAAATCCGTTCTCCTCACCCAGCTTGTGATCGTGAACGAACTCGGTCATGGCTGCTGGGCCGAGTATTGCCATCGCATACCCGAGGCCAAGTTTCACTCCACCGGAAACCTTCACGAATGCGCCGTACCATCGCCTCTCGTTAGCCGAGTAAGCGAAGTCTCGTACAATGATTGCGTTGAATAGCACACCAAGGGAAAAGATGTCTGCTTTCTCCGTGTAGTGACAAGTGAAAACCTCGGGGGCCATCCAATGAGCAGGGCCTGTACCTGACTGCATGTAATATTGCGCCAACCCGCAGTTTGAAGCCGACAGTGTTTCTACTTTTTTCAACGCAAGAAACTCTC